>NC_057795.1:122778245-122962394 GCF_018294505.1 Triticum aestivum | reverse complement strand
CAGGAAGAGAGAGAGGGAGCGGGGTGAGCTCCGGGTGGAGCCACGAGCTTGCATACGCATTGGCGGGCTCGGGCAGCTCTGGGCACGCGCGACATGGGCAAGACAGAGGGGGAAAGGAGGGGGCCAGCGCGGTGGCGTGTTGCGGACGTCGAGGCACATCGACTGGCGCGAGGGGGAGGCTCGAGGTGGTCGGGGGACGCGGCGTCAACGGTCGGGAGCACGCTGACGTGCTCCAGAGCGTGCAAATGGCCGGCACCCGCAGCTTTTCCTCGCGTCCTCACGCGCCCACTTGTGTCTAATGGCTGCACAGGGGAGTAAACAATGTGGGAAAGGCATTGGATGCCCTGGGGCTTGCCAGGAGTGAGAGAGATGAGAAAGGGAGGAAAAAGTGGCTGTCCAGAGAAGAAAAATGGATCCCTACCCCCCTTCATCATTGCCTCTCGGGAAGGGAAGCACACCAGAGGTAGAGGGGGATTAGGAGGGGCTGTGGTAAAAAGGAGAACTCTTGGAGATTAGTGGAAGGGGTTAAAACATGGATGTTGAGATTCTGCTAGAAGGTGTTTGATGTTGGTTTGTGCAATAAGATGATTCCCATTTGTCATGAGGCTCCACAGGGTGCAATGGCACATATAATTAGGGCCTTCCACCCATTTTGAGCTCATTTGGGCAAAGTTTCCAATGCAACTTTTGTAAACCCTAGAAATTGGCAGAAATGAACTTGTGTAGATCTAGTTGATCAAATCACTTCTCCTTGATGCACCACTTGGTGTGGTGGCCTCATTTGGTCATTTGATCATGCTCACAAAAGTTGGAATCAAGGAGAGAAAGTTGGTAATGTAGAGTTGTTCAAATTTGGTTCTGGACAGGAAGGGTTTTGGGGCACTTTGATCAATATAACATTTTCTTCAACTTGTGCCATTTGGTCTAGATGAATGATTAGACCATTTGAGAATGTTCACAAGGTTTGAGAACATTTTGACATGTTTGGCAATGTAGAGTTGCTCAAACTTCAAAATGGACAGAAATGGTTTTGAGGGGATTTCATGGGGTTATACTATTCTCCATGACATGATACTTGTCAAGATCATCAAACATGTCATATGTGACATGATATAATTTTCCTGGAATTTTTAGAGAATATTTCCTTTGTAAATATTTCAAAAGCTTGAAATATCCAGGAAGGGTTTTTGAGGGTTTTGACCAATATTTTGAACATGACCATGTGTTGAAACTCTTATATATGGAAAATATATGTCCACTGAGTTTCTCTGATTTTTCTCAAATATTTTTGAAGCTTTAAAATAATTTAAACCTATTAAAGACCATTTCTGGCCTTCAGAAAAAGCCTTTAAATAAAATAAGAAAATAAGTTTTAAAATTATACTTTTGGGGTTTATGGGTGCCCTATATCTAATAGGAGTCAAATATATATTTTTGAAATATTTTTACTGCCCTTAATTAAGTACTTGCAGTGCAAATCTCAATTTAGGGGTTTTTGCAAAACTAATTTTTGAAAAATACTATTTGGCCAAATTATTTTTGAAAGAAATTATTTTTATGTCCTATACACATGGCATGATCATTGGGCAAGGTTTTTGGATCAAGGAGAAGGAGTATAAGAGTTGGAGGATTTATTTTATTTTTAGAGCACTTGCAAACAGCAGACAAAGACCAATCAAGGCAAGGTCCAAAACACTCAAAAGTTTTTGTCAAACCACATTTTATCATGATTGTTAGCTTAAGTGTAGTGGCATGAAAATCAGGGTGTGACACCGTAAGACCCATGGGCCTTCTACAGGCTGTACGATCCATGGGCCTTCTCCGGGCCGTACGATCCATGGGCCATAACGGGCCGTTAATAGGCCGTATTTGATAACTCTATGAAAACAGCCCAATGGGTTTTTTTGACATGAAAATGACCCAACGTATTAACGGTTCACAAACGAGCCGACTGTAACGATGGACTGAATTTGGCCCACAAGCAGAAAATGACAGTAACGGGCCGTATGTAACCAAATGCTGCAAATGAGCCCAAGAATCAATGGGCCCTGAGAAGGCCGAAAGATAACTTGGGATGGAAACGGCCCAATGGAATAACGGGCCATTAATGGGTATAAAGCGATACACTGTTCATTACGGGCCAGTTTCACCATGGGGCCAAGAGTTACAAAGGGCCTCATATAGGCCGAAAGAAGTCATGCGCCACACATGGGCCAGAAGTTAAAACGGGCTGGAATCATATTGGACGGCCCAGATGACGCTACTGGGCCTAATTCGGAGAGGTCGTAACGGGCCCTGGGTTAGCGGGCTGTAAATGGGCTATATGCCAACATGATGTTAACAGGCTTTCCGTGGGCCGGCCCGCCACCTTTTGACCAAGTCAAATGGGCCGGCCTTTTCACAGGAATGGGCCTCTGTTGGGCCGTGCCATATGTCGCCGTATCATAGGCGCCTTCGGTCCAATGAGTGGATGACATCTGTCCCAACGGTGAGCCGACACGCGTTTCCTCCAGCCAATGATGATTTTACACGTGGAAAATCCCCATTGTTCGGTGCTGTTAACGGGTTATCGGATCCAAAACCGGACCCGATAGCTTAACAGCATTCCGTTACGGTGGATGCCACATGTCGGTCACCCTTGACGAAAGCACTTCTATGACGCGCGATTTATCTTCATGGAAGTGGACACTTCCATGATGATAATTTTGGTGATGTCATGGAACACTTCTACGATAGCACAAGTATGGCTATCTTGATTCTGTCATTAAATCATCATGGATGTACATGCATGACAAAAACCGCGACCTACTGTGACAAACACGTATCATCACTGAAGTGTATTTTTTTGTAGTGCCATGGTCTTCCTGTCCAATCACCTTTGATCGCAGGGACCATCCGACCAGTATCCGTCATGGCGGTTCGGCCGCACTGGTCCTTGACCCTATCATTGATGGATTCCACCTCACATGAGTCCTCATGGACGGTGGCAGCAACTTGAACCAGCTCTATCAGGATATAGTGCACAAAATGGGTATCGATCCCTCAAGGATCAAACCCACCAAAACCACCTTCAAAGGTGTAATACTAGGTGTAGAGGCCTGTTGTACGGGCTCAATCACATTGGAAGTGGTCTTCGGATCCCCAGACAACTTCCGAAGTGAGGAGTTAATCTTCGATATCGTCCCCTTCCGCAGTGGCTATCATGCACTGCTCGGACGAACCGCATTCGCTAGATTCAATGCGGTGCCGCACTATGCCTACCTCAAGCTCAAGATGCCCGGACCTCGCGGGGTTATAACAGTCAATGGAAACACAGAGCGCTCACTCCGTACGGAGGAGCACACTGCGGCCCTCGCAGCAGAAGTACAGAGCAACCTCCTTAGGCAGACCTCCAATTCAGCAATAAAGCCCTCGGACACCGTCAAGCGAGTCCGAAGTACTCTGCAACAGGATCATCCGGCCCGTCTAGAGCTCGCCTACCAATTCGGCCTCCGTACTAGTCCCAGTCATGCGGTGAAATTTGTGCCGCGCGTACATAATGACGCACTTAAAATACCATGGGCATAGACGGAGGCACAACTAGAATGCGGTCCACAATGCGGCTCAACCGCCCCAGGATCCGTATACCTTAACCCTTTTCTTTCTTTCAGGTCCCTATCTTCTTAAGGCTCTTCCAATAACCTGATTATCGGACCCATCATGGGACAGAAACACCAAGGAGGCAAGGAGCTTTGACGTATAAGGGAATCTCCAGGTGGTATCTGATAACGATCGCTATACGTTCAGTTTGCCAGGGGCTTCAGTGTACCCCATAACACGGCAAGAAAGTCCGAACACTTTCGACAGTGCGGCACCCCGAACTTATAGCATTATATGCATCAGCTCCGAATCATGTCTTGGATCAATAGTTGGGTTGCCCGGCTCCTGTGCTTGCTACCCTATGTTCTGCTATATTGGCTAGGGTAGTAAAGGGAGAACTACTGCGATTGTGTCCTGGTTCTTCCAGACGAGCACCTCATTAGAGAAAGCCGAAAACTGACTGTCATGATGCGGCGAGAGCTGGTCGCTGTTCGAGAGGTTTCAAATCCTTAAATATTTTTTCCACTTCAGGCGAGGAATTGGTCCTTGTCCGATTTAGGCGTGTATAGCGCCCCAAGTTCGGCCTTCCGAATACCAGGGGCTACGCCAAAATTTAAAATTATAGAACTTCTATGGCTAAGTGAGAGTGATAAAGCTGTATAGTCCTATTGCCTTGTTCGCTGTGCTAAACACCTCCTTGAAGGACAATTTTTTTGGATAAAGAGTGTTTAGATTTATCCCGAACACCCCTGTACTAGTTACATGGGGGCAGAAGCCGACGACTGGCTAACTCTCAGATTTTGTAAGCGGCCGCATAGGAGGTAAAGTTTTAAATCAACAAGCGTTATATTGCGCAAATGAACTTGTTTCATATTACAGGATAAAATGAGTGCATTCACTCAAAGATTACATCCTTAGCACATTGCTCCGCCACAAGGCGGGAGCCCTTCAGGACACTGTCATAATACTTTTTGGGCCGACGGTGCTCCTTTCCCTTTGGCGGCCCCTCGGTTATCAGCTTTTCTGTATCCATCTTCGCCCAGTGTACTTTTGCGTGGGCGAAGGCCATTCGCGCACCTTCAATGCAAACTGACCACTTTATGACTTCAAGCCGAGGGCATGCATTCACAAGATGGTTCAAGAGGCCGAAGTAGCTGCTGGGGATAGGCTCGGCAGGCCACAACCGGACTATGAGGTCCTTCATGGCCAGTTCGGCTGCCTTGCGTAGCTCGACTAGTTGCTTCAGCTGGTCGCTCAAGGGCATTGGATGTTCTGTCCCAAGGTATTGAGACCAGAACAACTTCCCCGTCGAGCTCCCTTCTTCGGCTCGGTAGAACTCTGTGGCATCAGATATGCTGCAGGGTAGATCTGGGAACGCTCTTGGAGAGCTCCATCAAGTAAGTAAAAGGAAAGTCTCATTCACATGTTTGCTTTGCATAATGAATGTCTTACCCGCTGCAATCTTCTTGGCCGCTTGAATCTCCTGGAGGGCCTTTTGGGCTTTGGCTTTGGCATCTTGCATGCTCTGGAGGGCCTTAGCAAGCTCGGACTCTTGAGTCTTAGAGTCACGCTCCAAGGACTCGTATTTCCGGACGAAATCCTGGAGCTCTTGTTGGACCTCGTTGACCCGGGCCTCTTGCTTCTCGCGCTCGATGCGCTCCTTGGCTTCTTTGTCTTCGGCCTCGGCCAACGCCTTCTTGTGGGCTGCCACTTCGGTCGTGGCCCCTACCAAAAATTCATGACGCTTCTATCAGCAGAAACCATTTTTCCTTTATAAATATACAGACGGGGTATTGCATACCTTGACTTTACTCGAGCTGCCTCTTCACGAGGCCGAGCTCTCCCTCGGTCCACTCCAGGTCCCGCTTCAGTCTGGAGACCTCCGCAGTACGAGCAGCAGCAGCCAGCAGCTACGCCTGCTTATTCACATCGACATCTTCTGTTAGACTCATGCGAACGTTATTTGATCCTCTGTTCGGCTTTTCTTTCTGAACACCAAACAGAGCATCAGGGGCTACTGTCTATACTGTGATATTCTCTTAAAATTTTATTACTTACCTCAAAGCCTGTTAGGAGGCTAGCGCAGCCTTTTGTCAATCCGCTTTTGGCGGAACGGACCTTCTCAATCACCGTACTCATAAGAGTATGGTGTTATTCATCAATGGAAGCGCCGTGAAGCGCTTCCAGCAAGTTGTCCGATACCTCTGGATGGACAGAGGTCATCGGTACAGGCGGCGCCCCCCCTCTAGAGAGAGGTTGCCTGCCTGAATTTGGAACCACTTGGGTTTCCGGAGCCGTATTCGGCTGGGGGCCAAACTTGCTGCGGCCCCCATTATTGGAGTCCATGGGGGTCTTCCCCCCATGTGCCCGGTGACCGGGATTTCGCCTGGGGGCATCTCCGGAACTGTCTCACCTTGTCCCGGTATCCTTTGAGACAACACCTCGGTGTCAGTCACAGGCCTGGGGGAGGAGGCTGTTGGGAGTGAATCGCTGTTCATCACCGACGGGCCCAGAGACCCCTCCGACGAGGAGGATACATCGATGCTGGATTTGGCCGGACTACAAGTGCATGTCTGGCATGATAAGAAGCAATAAAATAAACATACCAGAAATGCTATTGCGTCCGGATACTTACGACTTAGCTAGGGGCTTGTCCCTGGGCTCCCACTCCTTGCCGCAGTAGGTGGCTGTGGTGGAATGGTCTGGAAGGAAGGTTTTCCCCTTCTTGGACACCTCGGCCTCCCAAGGTGGGGCGGCCTTCCTCTTCTTTCTCCCCCCGGTGGGGGGGGGGAGGGATTTCCTCCTCCTCCTCCTCGTCTTTGGAGGAAGAGGACGTCTCGGTGTCGTCGGACATCACGTCCGACGCAACCTTGCGCCAGAGACCTTCTCTGGTCCCCGTGGTCTTCTTCTTGGCCTTCTTCTCCGGCACCTCATAGGGCGCCGGAAACAGCATCTTCGTCAGAAGAGGCCATTCTGGATCTTCAGGTAGCGGAGCTGGACAGTGAATCTACTCCGCTATCGCTACCCAGGCCTGTAAAATCGGCATGGAGGTTTAGATACCTCCCGCGGATGTGCTGGTAAAGGGCATATCTTGCAAACTACGAAAACTTACCGGATTGGCTGGGCACTTTGCGCTGAGTCCGTGATCTTCGGTTATGTGCGGTGGTACCTCGGTGGCCTTGAAGAGCACCTTCCAGATGTCTTCGTGCGTCATGCCGAAGAGTTCTTCCAGCGTCTAGTGTTCGACCAAGTCGAACTCCCACAGATTGCAAACCCGTCTCTGACACGGAAGGATCCAGCAGAGGAGCATAACCTGGACTACGTTGACGAACTTGATTTTCTTGCTTATCATATTCCGGACGCAGGTCTGAAGTCCGGTCAGCTCTTCCGCTGAGCCCCAGGCTAAGCCCTTCTCTTTCCAGGAAGTGAGCCGCATGGGGACGCCGGATCGAAATTCGGGGTTCGCCGCCTAGTTGGCACCACGCGGCTCGATGATGTAGAACCACCCCGATTGCCACCCCTTCATGGTCTCCACAAAGGAGCCTTCGGGCCAGGTGACATTGGGCATCTTGCCCACCAAGGCGCCCCCGCACTCTGCTTGTTGGCTGCCCACTGATACGTCTCCAACGTATCTATAATTTACAAAGCATTCATGCTATTCTATTATCTGTTTTGAATGATTATGGGCATTATTATACACTTTTATATTACTTTTGGGACTAACCTATTAACCGGAGACCCAACCCATATTGTTGTTTTATTGCCTGTTTCAGTATTTTGAAAAAAAGGAATATCAAGTAGAGTCCAAACGGAATGAAACCTTCGGGAGCGTCATTTTTAGGAAGAATATGATCCGGGAGACTTGGAGTTCACGTCAGAAGATCCTTGAGGAGGCCACGAGATAGGGGGGCGCGCCCACCCCCCTGGGCGTGCCCTACCCTCTCGTGGGCCCCTCAAGGCTCCCCCGACCGACTTCTTTCGCCTATATAAGCCTATGTACCCTAAAAACATCAAAACAAAAGATAGATCGGGAGTTCCGCCGCTGCAAGCCTCTGCAGCCACCAAAAACCTCTCGGGAGCCTGTTCCGGCACCTTGCCGGAGGGGGAACCATCACCGGTGGCCATCTTCATCATCCCGGCGCTCTCCATGACGAGGAGGGAGTAGTTCACCCTCGAGGCTGAGGGTATGTACCAGCAGCTATGTGTTTGATCTCTCTCTCTCTCTCGTGTTCTCTCTATGGCATGATCTTGATGTATCACGAGCTTTGCTATTATAGTTGGATCTTATGATGTTTCTCCCCCTCTACTCTCTTGTAATGGATTGCGTTTTCCCTTTGAAGTTATCTTATCGGATTGAGTCTTTAATGATTTGAGAACACTTGATGTATGTCTTTCCGTGTTTATCTGTGGTGACAATGGGATATCATGTGCCACTTGATGTATGTTTTGGTGACCAACGTGCGGGTTCCGCCCATGAACCTATGCATAGGGGTTGGCACACGTTTTCGTCTTGACTCTCCGGTAGAAACTTTGGGGCACTCTTTGAAGTACTTTGTGTTGGTTGAATAGATGAATATGAGATTGCATGATGCATATCATATAATCATGCCCACGGATACTTGAGGTGACAATGAAGTATCTAGGTGACATTAGGGTTTTGGTTGATTTGTGTCTTAAGGTGTTATTCTAGTATGAACTCTATGATAGATTGAGCGGAAAGAATAGCTTCATGTTATTTTACTATGAACTCTTGAATAGATAGAACAGAAAGGATAACTTTGAGGTGGTTTCGTACCCTACCATAATCTCTTCGTTTGTTCTCCGCTATTAGTGGCTTTGGAGTGACTCTTTGTTGCATGCTGAGGGATTGTTATATGATCTATCTATGTTATTATTGTTGAGAGAACTTGCGCTAGTGAAAGTATGAACCTTAGGCCTTGTTTCCTATCTTTGCAATACTGTTTACTCTCACTTTTACCACTTGTTACCTTGCTGTTTTTATAATTTCAGATTACAAATACCTTTATGTACCATCCATATTGCACTTGTATCACCATCTCTTCGCCAAACTAGTGCACCTATACAATTTACCATTGTATTGGGTGTGTTGGGGACACAAGAGACTCTTTGTTGTTTGGTTGCCGGGTTGTTTGAGAGAGACCATATTCATCCTACGCCCCCCACATATTGATAAACCTGAGGTCATCCACTTGAGGGAAATTTGCTACTGTCCTACAAACCTGTGCACTTGCAGGCCCAACAACGTCTACAAGAAGAAGGTTGTGTAGTAGACATCAAGCTCTTTTCTGGCGCCGTTGCCGGGGAGGTGAGTGCTTGAAGGTATATCTTTAGATCTTGCAATCGAATCTTTTTGTTTCTTATTTTATCACTAGTTTAGTTTATAAAATAAAACTACAAAAAAATGGAGTTAAGTTTGTCTCATATGCTTCGTCTTTTTAATATCTTTCGTGAGTATGATGAAAAGGAAAATTGTGCTCAAGTGCTAGAAGAAGAAATCTATAGAATGTTTGACACTAAATATGTGAATGATGAGCATGATTGCAATGTTGTTAGTATGAATTTTTTGAATATCCATGATTCTAATGATATGCAAAGCCACAAGCTTGGGGAAGCTATGTTTGATGAAGATGATATGTTTTGTCCCCCAAGTTTTGATGAGAATATTTATTATGATGAAAGCATGCCTCCTATTTATGATGATTATATTGATGAAAGTGGGTTTGGAAGAGTGTCAACTTTAGGAAGTAATGATCCCACTATTTTGGAGGATGTTGAATCTTATTGTGATATATATATATGAAAGTGGATTTGGAAGAGTGTCAACTTTATTTAGTGATGATTCCACTATTTCGGAAGAGGTTCCAATTGATTATGAGAACAAAGTTGCTATCTATGATGATTATTGTGATGACTTGTATGCTATTAGGAATAATGATAACCATGAAACTTGTCATCATGATTTTAGTTTTCAATTGGATTATGCCTCACATGATAATTATTTTGTTGAGTTTGCTCCCACTACTATTCATGAGAAGAAATTTGCTTATGTGGAGAGTAGTAAATTTTCTATGCTTGTAGATCATGAAAAGAATGCTTTAGGTGCTGGTTATATTGTTGAATTCATTTATGATGCTACTGAAAATTATTATGATGGAGGAACATATGCTTGTAGGAATTGCAATAATATCAAGTTTCCTCTCTATGTGTTAAATTTTTTGAAGCTATGCTTGTTTTACCTTCCTATGCTAGTTGATTATTGTTCCCATAAGTTGTTTGCTCACAAAATCCCTATGCATAGGAAGTGGGTTAGACTTAAATGGGCTAGTAATATTCTTCATGATGCTCTCCTTATGTCTCAATTCTTATCCTTTATGTGAAGCATTATTGAAATCATCATGCCTAGCTAGGGGCGTTAAACGATAACACTTGTTGGGAGGCAACCCAATTTTATTTTTGTTTCTAGATTTTTGTTCCTGTTTAGTAATAAATAATTCATCTAGCCTCTGGTTAGATGTGGTTTCATGTTTTAATTAGTGTTTGTGCCAAGTACAACCTTTGGGAAGACTTGGGTGAAGTTTATGTGATCTTGCTGTAAAAAACAGAAACTTTAGCGCTCACGAGATTAACTGTCATTTTTTACTGGAGAGTTATTTTAGGTTGATTATTTTTGGAGATGATTAATAAATAAATTCCTCAGGTCCACCAATTTATTTCAGAATTTTTTGAGTTCCATAAGTGTACGTCTGATACAGATTACTATAGACTGTTCTGTTTTTCACAGATTCTGTTTTCTATGTGTTGTTTGCTTATTTTGATGAATCTATGAGTAGTATCGGAGGGTATGAACCATAGAGAAGTTATAATACAGTATATATTACAACAATATGAATTTAGAATGAGTTCATTACAGTACCTAAGTGGTGGTTTTATTTTCTTATACTAACGGAGCTTACGAGTTTTGTTTTGAGTTTTGTGTGGTTGAAGTTTTCAAGTTTTGGGTGAAGTTTCGATGGACTACGGAATAAGGAGTGGCAAGAGCCTAAGCTCGGGGATTCACAAGGCACCCCAAGGTAGTATTCAAGGACAACCAAGAGCCTAAGCTTGGGGATGCCCCGGATGGCATCCCCTCTTTCGTCTTTCGTCTTTCGTCCATCGGTAACGTTACTTGGAGCTATATTTTTATTCACCACATGATATGTGTTTTGCTTGGAGCGTCATTTTATTTTGTTAGTATTTGCTTGCTGCTATTTATAATAATGTTTTGCATCTTTATTTTCAATAAAAATGTCAACGATAGCCTTTACCATGCTTATTTTGCTAGTATACATGTTGCTGTTTGAAAACAGAAAGATTACCGCTGTTGCAAACATTCCCTAGAAAAGTCAGAGAATGGTATAATATTGAATATTTTTGCATATTGAGCTCTGATAAATCTTATACAGCATAGTATTTTTCTCATAATTTTTGGAGTTAGGTAAGTATTGATACTCTTGAATTCTTTACAGGCTGTACTGTTTTGGCGGATTGCTGTTATGTTTGCATTGTTTGCATATGTTTGCTTGTTTAATGATTATATTTGAGGATAGGAGTATTAAATTTGCAGAGACATTTAGTATGCAATGTTGAATAATAATTTTAGTGATTTGTTACAGTATAAAATGACAAGGTTTTGCATTGGTTTATACTAACCTATCTCACGAGTTCTTGTTGAGTTTGTTGTGGATGAAGCTTTTGATAAAAAGAAGAGAAACCATGATATGAGAGGAATTAAGGAGACACAAAAGTTCAAGCTTGGGGACTCCCAAGGCACCCCAAGATAATATTTAAATAAGTCTTAAGCATCTAATCTTGGGGATGCCCCGGTAGGCATCCCACCTTTCTTCTTCAACAACTATCGGTTAGTATCGGTTGAGCCTAAGTTTTTGCTTCTTCACATGAGTTGTGCTATTCTTGCAATGTCATTTTTTTTGCTTGCTGTTTGAATACAATACCAAGATCTGAAATTCTTTAATGAGAGAGAGTCTTCACATAGTTACATAATTATTTAGCTACTCATTGATCTTCACTTATATCATTTTGGAGTAGTTTTTCATTTACTTGTGTTCTTCACTTATATCTTATGAGTAAATGGTTGAATGAGTTGAATGTCATAAATCTGAATTTATATATGTTTCATTTGTTTATCCCATGGGGAGTAATGACTTCACATCTAAGAAGTAGAGGTTGTAAATTTATTGAAGGTTAGCAAGCATTGTATTGGTCATTTGAACAATTCATGAAAGAATATTTAAGGAAGAGAGATTTCACATATAAATATACTATCCTAGACATCTTTTATAATTGTGAGCACTCATTAAGTATGACATGCTAAAGAGTCGATGTTGGACAAGGAAGACAACGTAATGGGTTATGTTTTCTCACATCTCAGTTAAAGTATATTGTCATGGATCATTCAAACATGTTGAGCTTGCCTTTCCCCCTCATGCTAGCCAAAATTCCTTGCACCAAGTAGAGATACTACTTGTGCTTCCAAATATCCTTAAACCCAGTTTTTGCCATGAGAGTCCACCATACCTACCTATATGCGGTATTTACCTGCCGTTCCAAGTAAATTTGCATGTGCCAAACTCTAAACCTTCAAACATTAACCTGTTTTGTATGCCCGAATCGTTCATGTAGCGACTGGGGGCTGTCAGTATCTTCCATGCTAGGTGGGTTATTCTCAAGTTGAGTGGACTCCCCTCATCATTCATGAGAAAAATGGCTGGTAACTGGGATGCCCAGTCCCATGATCAAAAGATCAAATCGAATCAAAATTAATTGCAAACAGAACTCCCCCAGGTTTGATGTTAGTTGGAGGCACCCGTTGTTTCGGGCAAGCCATGGATTGATGATTGTTGGTGGAGGGGGAGGAAATTTTTTTACCATTCTATTTGGGAACCGCCTATAATGTATGTAGTATGGAAGATATTGGGAACTCTTGGTTGTTATGTTGACAATGAGATCATACCTCTCAAAATTATTTATCTCTATTTAAAAATTGAGCTCTGGCACCTCTGCAAATCCCTGCTTCCCTCTGCGAAGGGCCTATCTTTTACTTTATGTCTTTTACTTTATGCAAGAGTCAAGGTGATCTTCACCTTTCCCTTTTTCATTTTATCCTTTGGCAAGCACTTTGTGTTGGGGTGATCCTGATATATATATCCAATTGAATGTAAGTTAGCATGAACAATTACTGTTGACATCACCCAAAGGTGAATACGTTGGGAGGCAACACTATAAGCCCCTATCTTTCTCAGTGTTCGATTAAGACTTCATAACCACAAGTATTGCGTGAGTGTTAGCAATTGTAGAATACTATATGATAGTTGAGTGTGTGGAGTTTGCTTCCTGAAAATAAGAAGAATTGCAATTGTTTGATGACTAATAATGAAGTTTGCTAGTTTTATGGTCTATGCTTTAACATGTGAATTGCTTGTTACTTGTTCGTGAGAAGTTTTATGAGATGAACTACTTTTATGACTTATAATCATGCTAAGAAAGGTGATTGAAATTATCATTGATCAAACTTGTGCACCTTCTAGCATTCACACTTCATAAATTCTTTCTTTATCATTTACCTACTCGAGGACGAGCAGGAATTAAGCTTGGGGATGCTGATACGTCTCCAATGTATCTATAATTTATGAAGCATTCATGCTATTTTATTATCTGTTTTGAATGATTATGGGCTTTATTATACACTCTTATATTACTTTTGGGACTAACCTATTAACCAGAGGCCCAGCCCATATTGTTGTTTTATTGCCTGTTTCAGTATTTCGAAGAAAAGGAATATCAAACGGAGTCCAAATGGAATGAAACCTTCGGGAGCGTGATTTTTAGGAAGAATATGATCCGGGAGACTTGGAGTTCACGTCAGAAGATCCTCGAGGAGGCCAAAAGATAGGGGGCGCGCCCACCCCCTGGGCGCGCCCTACCCTCTCGTGGGCCCCTCGAGGCTCCCCCAACCGACTTCTTTCGCCTATATAATCCTACATACCCTAAAAACATCAAAACAGAAGATAGATCGGGAGTTCCGCCACCGCAAGCCTCTATAGCCACCAAAAACCTCTCGGGAGCCCGTTCCAGCACCCTGCCGGAGGGGGAAGCCATCACCGGTGGCCATCTTCATCATCTCGGCACTCTCCATGACGAGGAGGGAGTAGTTCACCCTCGAGGCTAAGGGTATGTACCAGTAGTTATGTGCTTGATCTCTCTCTCTCTTGTGTTCTCTCTATGGCACGATCTTGATGTATCGCGAGCTTTGCTAATATAGTTGGATCTTATGATGTTTCTCCCCCTCTACTCTCTTGTAATGCATTGAGTTTTCTCTTTGAAGTTATCTTATCGGATTGAGTCTTTAATGATTTGAGAACACTTGATGTATGTCTTGCCGTGTTTATCTATGGTGACAATGGGATATCATGAGCCACTTGAGGTATGTTTTGGTGACCAACGTGCGGGTTCCGCCCATGAACCTATGCATAGGGGTTGGCACACATTTTTGTCTTGACTCTCCGGTAGAAACTTTGGGGCACTCTTTGAAGTACTTTGTGTTGGTTGAATAGATGAATCTGAGATTGTGTGATGCATATCGTATAATCATGCCCACGGATACTTGAGGTGACAATGGTGTATCTAGGTGACATTAGGGTTTTGGTTGATTTGTGTCTTAAGGTGTTATTCTAGTATGAACTCTATGATAGATTGAGCGGAAAGAATAGCTTCATGTTATTTTACTACGAACTCTTGAATAGATAGAACAGAAAGGATAACTTTGAGGTGGTTTCGTACCCTACCATAATCTCTTCGTTTGTTCTCCGCTATTAGTGGCTTTTGAGTGACTCTTTGTTGCATGTTGAGGGATTGTTATATGATCTATCTATGTTATTATTGTTGAGAGAACTTGCATTAGTGAAAGTATGAACATTAGGCCTTGTTTCCTATCATTGCAATACCGTTTACGCTCACTTTTACCACTTGTTACCTTGCTGTTTTTATAATTTCAGATTACAAATACCTTTATCTACCATCCATATTGCACTTGTATCACCATCTCTTCGCCGAACTAGTGCACCTATACAATTTACCATTGTATTGGGTGTGTTGGGGACACAAGAGACTCTTTGTTATTTGGTTGCAGGGTTGTTTGAGAGAGACCATCTTCATCCTACGCCTCCCACGTATTGATAAACCTTAGGTCATCCACTTGAGGGAAATTTGCTACTGTCCTACAAACTTGTGCACTTGCAGGCCGAACAACATCTACAAGAAGAAGGTTGTGTAGTAGACATCACCCACCACCTTTGGCTTCACGTTGAAGGTCTTCAGCCATAGGCCGAAGTGGGGCACAATGCAGAGGAAGGCCTCGCACACGATGATGAATGCCGAGATGTTGAGGATGAAGTTGGGGGCCAGATCATGGAAATCCAACCCGTAGTAGAACATTAGTCCGTGGACGAACGGGTCGAGGGGGAATCCCATCCCGCGTATGAAGTGAGAAAGGAATACTACCCTTTCCTGGTGTTTCGGTGTAGGGATGATCTGCCCTTCGGCCGGAAGCCGATGCGCGATGTTTGTGGACAGGTATCCGGCCTCTTGAAGCTTCGTGATGTCCTCCTCCGTAACGGAGGAGGCCATCCACTTGCCTCCCGCTCCGGACATGCTCGTAATGACTTTGCGGATAAGGTGAGAGCTTGGGTGTTAGAGCTCGAGAATGGATGAGTAGAGGAAGAAGAAGGCGTGGGTGAAAAAGGGGAATCCTTATCTCTTTATAAAGGCGGCAGAAACTATGTGCGTCCCCACTTGCCTTGTAAACTCGCTTATTCCCCAAGCACCATGTTGATGGCACAGTTGGGTTACCCACACCCGTATTGATGAGAATCCCATGATAAGGGGACACGATCTCTGCTTTGACAAGACGTGTCAATAAAACCACCTCGCAAGATGTGCAGTAGCAGGTCGAGAAAACGGTTCGAATAATAACCAGGCCGCGGCATGATGTCACGCTATGAAAAGTTGTCAGCAGAGTAGACTTGTGGAATATTGCGCTCTCTACGGTGGTATGTGGAATTTGTTTTGCAGAGCCGGATACAATTCTTGTGTTCAAGATCTTCTTTGGAGTATTCGGAGAAGGAACCCGCCTTGCAATGCCGAAGACAATCTGTGCGCCGGACTCATCGTCATTGAAGCCTGGTTCAGGGGCTACTGAGGGAGTCCTGGATTAGGGGGTCCTCGGATAGCCGGACTATATACTTATGCCGGACTGTTGGACTATGAAGGTACACGATTGAAGACTTTGTCCCGTGTCCGGTTGTGACTCTCCTTTGCGTGGAAGGCAAGCTTGGCAATTTGGATATGTAGATTTGCTTCTCTGTAACCGACTCTGTGTAACCCTAGCCCCCCTCTGGTGTCTATATAAACTGGAGGGTTTAGTCCTTAGGACAACAACAATCATAATCATAGGCTAGCTTCTAGGGTTAGCCTCTACGATCTCGTGGTAGATCAACTCTTGTAATGCCCATATCATCAAGATCAATCAAGCAGGAAGTAGGGTATTACCTCCATAGAGAGGGCCCGAACCTGGGTAAACATTGTGTCCCCCGCCTCCGGTTACCATTAGCCTTAGACACACAGTTCGGGACCCCCTACCCGAGATCCGTCGGTTTTGACACCGACAGGAGGGGCATGGCAAACAGCCCCTCCAAGCCCTAGGGCGCATCTAAGGGGAGAGGACTTGGAGTCCAAGTCCAATCCTATTCCTACTAGGACTTGATACGTCTCCAACGTAACTATAATTTTTGATTGTTCCATGCTATTATATTATCTGTTTTGGATGTTTAATGGGCTTTAATATGCTCTTTTATATTATTTTTGGGACTAACCAATTAACCGGAGGCCCAGTGCCGGTTTCTGTTTTTTTGCCTAGTTTAGAGTTTTCCAGAAAAGGAATACCAAACGGAGTCCAAACGGAATGAAACCTTCGTGATGATCTTTCTTGGACCGAAAGAAATCCAGAAGACTTAGAGTTGAAGTCTGGAACTCCACGAGGAGGCCACGAGGCAGGAGGGCACCCCCACCCTCGTGGGCCCCTCGTAGCTCCACCGACGTACTTCTTTCTCCTATATATACTCTTATACCCTAGAAACATCGGGGGGGGGGGCATGAAACCACTTTTCCACCGCCACAACCTTCTATACCCGTGAGATCCCATCTTGGGGCCTTTTCCGGCGATCTGCTGAGGGGGGATCGATCACGGAGGGCTTCTACATCAACACCATTGCCTCTCCGATGAAGCATGAGTAGTTTACCACAGACCTTCAGGTCCATAGTTATTAGCTAGATGGCTTCTTCTTTCTCTTTGATTCTCAATAGAAAGTTCTCCTCTATGTTCTTAGAGATCTATTCGATGTAATACTCTTTTGTGGTGTGTTTGCCGAGATCCGATGAATTGTGGGCTTATGAACAAGATTATCTATGAATATTATTTGGTTCTTCTCTGAATTATTATATGCATGATTTGATATCTTTGCAAGTCTCTTTGAATTATCAGTTTAGTTTGGCCTACTAGATTGATCTTTCTTGCAATGGGAGAAGTGCTTAACTTTGGGTTCAATCTTGCGGTGTCCTTTCCCAGTGACAATAGGGGCAGCAAGGCACATATTGTATTGTTGCCATCGATGATAAAAAGATGGGTTTTATATCATATTGCTTGAGTTTATCCCTCTACATCATGTTATCTTGCTTAATGCGTTACTCCGTTCTTATGAACTTAATACTCTAGATGCATGCTGGATAGCGGTCGATGTGTGGAGTAATAGTAGTAGATGCAGAATCGTTTTGATCTACTTGACACAGACGTGATGCCTATATTCATGACCATTGCCTTAGATGTCTTCATAATTATGCATTTTTCTATCAATTGCTCGGCAGTAATTTGTTGACCCATCATAATACATGCTATCTTGAGAGAAGCCACCAGTGAAACCTATGGCCCCCAGGTCTCTTTCCTATTATATCACATCTCTTTCCCATTATATCACATCTCATTTACTATTTTGCAATCTTCACTTTCCAATCTATACAACAAAAATATCGAAAATATTTACTTTATTACCTCTATCAGATCTCACTTTTGCGAGTGACCGTGAAGGGATTGACAACCCCTTTATCGCGTTGATTGCAAGGTTCTTGATTGTTCGTGCAGGTACTAGGTGACTTGTGTGTTGTCTCCTACTGGATTGATACCTTGAAGGAAATATGCCCTAGAGGCAATAATAAAGTTATTATTTATTTCCTTATATCATGATAAATGTTTATTATTCATGCTAGAATTGTATTAACCGGAAACTTAGTACATGTGTGAATACATAGACAAAACATAGTGTCCCTAGTATGCCTCTACTTCATCATCACCGTGGCCACGCCGTCGTGCTGACGGAACTCTCCCTTAGCCTCAACTGGATCAAGAGTACGAGGGACGTCATCAAGCTGAACGTGTGCTGAACACTGTGGTGCTGTACGTTCTGAGATCGGTCAGATCATGAATACGCATGACTACATCAACCGCATTGATATAACGCTTCCTCTTTCGGTCTACAAGGGTATGTGGACACACTCTCCCCTCTCTTTGCTATGCATCACCTAGTGATAGATCTTGCGTGATCGTAGGAATTTTTTTGAAATTATTGCGTTCCCCAATAGTAGCATCCAAGCCAGGTTTATTCGTAGATGTTATATGCACGAGTAGATAACAAAGAGTTGTGGGCGATAATAGTCATACTACTTACCAGCATGTCATACTTTGATTCGGCGGTATTGTTGGATGAAGCAGGCCAGACCGACATTACGCATACGCTTACGCGAGACTGGTTCTACCGATGTGCTTTGCACACAGGTGGCTAGTGGGTGTCTGTTTCTCCAACTTTAGTTGAATCGAGTTTGACTACGCCCGGTCCTTGTTGAAGGTTAAAACAACACACTTGATGAAAAATCGTTGTGGTTTTGATGCGTAGTAAGAACGGTTCTTGCTAGAAGCCCGTAGCAGCCACATAAAACTTGCAACAACAAAATAGAGGACATCTAACTTGTTTTTGGAGGGCTTGCTGTGATGTGATATGGTCAAGACATGATGTGATATAATTTGTTGTATGATATGATCATGTTTTGTAACAAAGTTATCGGCAACTGGCAGGAGCCATATGGTTGTCGCTTTATTGTATGCAATGCAATCGCCATGTAATTATTTTACTTTATCACTAAGCGGTAGCGATAGCCGTAGTAACAATAGTTGGCAAGACAACAACGATGCTACAATGGAGATCAAGGTGTCGTGCCCATGACGATAGAGATCATGACGATGCTTCAGTGATGGAGATCATGAGCACAAGATGATGATGGCCATATCATGTCACATATTTTGATCGCATGTGATGTTTATATTATATGCATCTTATTTTGCTTAGTACGGCGGTAGCATTATAAGATGATCCCTTACTAAATTTCAAGGTATAAGTGTTCTCCCTGAGTATGCACTGTTGCTACAGTTCGTTATGCCAAGACACCACGTAATGATCGGGTGTGATAAGCTCTACGTTCACATACAACGGGTGCAAGCCAGTTTTGCACACGCAGAATACTCAGGTTAAACTTGACGAGCCTAGCATATGCAGATATGGCCTCGGAACAGTGGAGACCGAAATGTCGAGCGTGAATCATATAGTAGATATGATCAACATAGTGATGTTCACCATTGAAAACTACTCCATCTCACGTGATGATCGGACATGGTTTAGTTGATTTGGATAACGTGATCATTTAGATGACTAGAGGGATGTCTATCTAAGCGGGAGTTCTTAAGTAATATGATTAATTGAACTTTAATTTATCATGAACTTAGTCCTGATAGTATTTTGAAAATTATGTTGTAGATCAATAGCTCGCATTATAGCTTCCCTATGTTTTTTATATGTTCCTAGAGAAAACTATGTTGAAAGATTTTAGTAGCAATGATGCGGACTGGGTCCGTAATCTGAGGTTTATCCTCATTGCTGCACAGAAGAATTATGTCCTTGATGCACCGCTAGGTGACAAACCTATTGTAGGAGCAGATGCAGACGTTATGAACGTTTGGCTAGCTCAATATGATGACTACTTGATAGTTTAGTGCACCATGTTTTACGGTTTAGAATCGGGACTTCAAATACGTTTTAAACGTCATGGAATATATGAGATGTTCTAGGAGTTGAAGTTAATATTTCAAGCAAATGCCCGAGTTGAGAGATATGAAGTCTCCAACAAGTTCTATAGCTAAAAGATGGAGGAGAATAGCTCAAGCAGTGAGCATGTGCTCAGATTGTCTAGGAGTTGAAATTGGACAAGGAAGACAACATAATGAGTTATGCTTGGGTATATTTGTATAGAAGTTATATTGTTATAGGTCCTCCAACATGTGGTGCTTGCTATTTAGAATCCTTTGCTAGCCAAAATATCTATACTAAGCGGGAATACTGCTTGTGCATCCAAATTCTTTTAACCAAGTTTCTTCCATGAGTGTCCACCATATCTACCTATATGCTGTATTTACCTGCCGTTCCAAGTAAATTTGCATGTGCCAAACTCTAAATGTTCAAATAATAATCTATTTTGTATGCCTAAATCACTCATGTAGCGACTAGGGGCTGTCAGTACTTCCATGCTAGGTGGGGCTATTCTCACGATGAGTGGACTCCGCTCATCATTCACAAGAAAAATGGCTGGTAAATGGGATGCCCAGTCCTATGATCAAAAGATCAAAAACCAAATCAAAATAATTGCAAACAAAACTCCCCCTGGATTGTTGATAGTTGGACGACACCCATTGTTTCGGACAAGCCGTGGAGTGTGATTGTTGGTGGAGGCAGAGTAAAATCTTTACCTTTCTGTTTGGGAACCGCCTATAATGTATCTAGTATGGAAGATATTGGGAACTCTTGGTTGTTATGTTGACAATGAAAGCATACCTCTCAAAATTATTTTCATCTCTGTTTAAAAGCTTCAAGCTTTGGCACCTCTGCAAATCCCTGCTTCCCTCTGCGAAGGGCCTATCTTTTACTTTTATGCAAGAGTCAGTAGTATTCCTTCTCATTCCAACCTACTCTTTAGTTGGCAAGCATCATGTGATGTGGAAAGATATAAGCATATATGGCCATTCAAATATATTGGATCATGAATTATTATTGTTGACAATTAGCTATATGATAAGTATGTTGGGAGGTGAAACATTAAGCCCCTATCTTTCTCTGTGTTCGATCGATGCTATTTGCTCTGAAAATATGCTTTGAGTGGTAGAAATCATAGAAGACTATATGATAGTTAAGTATGTGGGAGTTGCTAAATCGAATCTCTTACATAGACCCTTCCTGAAAATAAGATGAATTGCAATTGTTTGATGACTGAGAACATAGTTTGCTAGTTTCAAGAAAGTTTATGGTCTATGCTTTAACATGTGAATAGCTTGTTACTTGATCGTGAGAAGTTTATGAGATGAGCCGCTGTTATGACATATAATGATGCTAGAAAAGGTGATTGAAATTATCATTGATCAAACTTGTGCACCTGCTAGCATTCACACTTCATAAATTATTTATTTTATCATTTACCTACTCGAGGACGAGCAAGAATCAAGCTTGGGGATGCTGATACGTCTCCAACATATCTATAATTTATGAAGCATTCATGCTATTATATTATCTGTTTTGGATGTTTATTTGCTTTATTATACACTTTTATATTATTTTTGGGACTAACCTATTAACCGGAGGCCCATCCCAAATTGTTTGTTTCTTGCCTATTTTAGTGTTTCAAAGAAAAGGAATATCAAACGGAGTCCAAATGGAATGAAACCTTCGGGAGAGTTATTTTTGGAACAGAAGCAATCCAGGAGACTTGGAGTAGACGTCAGGGCAGCTTCGAGGTGGCCATGAGGCAGGGAGGCGTGCCCCCACCCTCGTGGGCCCCTCGTGGCTTTCCTGACCGACTTCTTTCGCCTATATATGTCCATATACCCTAAAACATCGAGGAGCACAATAGATCGGGAGTTCCACCGCCGCACGCCTCTATAGCTACCAAAAACCAATCGGGACCCTGTTCTGGCACCCTGCCGGAGGGGGGGATCCCTCACCGGTGGCCATCTTCATCATCCCGGCGCTCTCCATGACGAAGAGGGAGTAGTTCACCCTCGGGGCTGAGGTTATGTACCAGTAGCTATGTGTTTGATCTCTGTCTCTTGTGTTCTTGATTTTGCACGATCTTAATGTACCGTGAGCTTTGCTATTATAGTTGGATCTTATGATGTTTCTCCCCCTCTATTCTCTTGTAATGGATTGAGTTTTCCCTTTGAAGTTATCTTATTGGATTGAGTCTTTAAGGATTTGAGAACAACTTGATGTATGTTTTGGTGATCAACTTGCGGGTTCAGTGAACTTATGCATAGGGGTTGGCACACGTTTTTGTCTTGACTCTCCGGTAGAAACTTTGGGGCACTCTTTGAAGTACTTTGTGTTGGTTGAATAGATGAATCTGAGATTGTGTGATGCATATCGTATAATCATACCCACGGATACTTGAGGTGACGTTGGAGTATCTAGGTGACATTTGGGTTTTGGTTGATTTGTGTCTTAAGGTGTTATTCTAGTACGAACTCTATGATAGATCAAACGGAAAGAATAGCTTCGTGTTCTTTTACTACGGACTCTTGAATAGATCGATCAGAAAGGATAACTTTGAGGTGGTTTCGTACCCTACAATAATCTCTTTGTTTGTTCTCTGCTATTAGTGACTTTGGAGTGACTCTTTGTTGCATGTTGAGGGATTGTTACATGATCCAATTATGTTATTATTGTTGAGATAACTTGCACTAGTGAAAGTATGAACCTTAGGCCTTGTTTCCTAGCATTGCAATATCGTTTAAGCTCAATTTTACCACTTGTTACCTTGCTGTTTTTATATTTTCAGATTACAAATAATCATATCTACCATCCATATTGCACTTGTATCACCATCTCTTCGCCGAACTAGTGTACCTATACAATTTACCATTGTATTGGGTGTGTTGGGGACACAAGAGACTCTTTGTTATTTGGTTGCAGGGTTGTTTGAGAGAGACCATCTTCATCCTACGCCTCCCACGGATTGATAAACCTTAGGTCATCCAGTTGAGGGAAATTTGCTACTGTCCTACAAACCTCTGCACTTGGAGGCCCAACAACGTCTACAAGAAGAAGGTTGTGTAGTAGACATCATATGCTATGTTGTGTGCCAGACCTATTGTGTACCTTTCCATGAATTTGGCAAGGGGGTACAATGGTGATCTAAGAGTAGATCACTGGACAGCGGTCAAAATTATCCTTAGTGAGGACTAAGGAAATATTTCTCGGTTATGGAGGTGATAAAGAGTTCGTCGTAAAGAGTTACATTGATGCAAGCTTTTACACCAATCTAGATGACTCTAAGTCTGAATCTGGATACATATTGAAAGTGGGAGCAATTAGCTAGAGTAGCTCCATGCAGAGCATTGTAGACATAGAATTTTTGCAAAATACACACGGCTTTGAATGTGTTAGTCCCATTGACTATACTTCTCTCATGAGAAAAACATGATCACACCCTAGTTAATCACATAGCAATGTGAACTAGATTATTTGACTCTAGTAAACCCTTTGGGTGTTGGTCACATGACGATGTGAACTATGGGTGTCAATCACATACAGATGTGCACTATTGGTGTTAAATCACATGGCGATGTGAACTAGATTATTGACTCTAGTGCAAGTGGGAGACTGAAGGAAATATGCCCTAGAGGCAATAATAAAGTTATTATTTATTTCCCTATATCATGATAAATGTTTATTATTCATGCTAGAATTGTATTAACCGGAAACTTAGTACATGTGTGAATACATAGACAAAACATAGTGTCCCTAGTATGCCTCTACTTGACTACCTCGTTAATCAAAGATGGTAAAGTTTCCTAACCATAGACATGTGTTGTCATTTGATGAACGGGATCACATCATTAGGAGAATGATGTGATGGACAAGACCGATCCGTTAGATTAGCATTATGATCATTACAGTTTCATTGCTACTGCTTTCTTCATGACTTATACATGTTCCTCAGACTATGAGATTATGCAACTCCCAAATACTAGAGGAACACCTTGTGTGCTATCAAACATCACAACATAACTAGGTGATTATAAAGATGCTCTACAGGTGTCTCCGAAGGTGTTTGTTGGGTTGGCATAGATCGAGACTAGGATTTTTCACTCTATGTTTCAGAGATGTATCTTTGGGCCCCCTCGGTAATGCTCATCACTATAAGACTTGCAAGTAATGTGAAGAATGAGTTAGTTGCGGGATGAAGCATTACAGAACGAGTAAAGAGACTTGCCGGTAACGAGATTGAACTAGGTATGACGATACCGATGATCGAATCTCGGGCAAGTAACATACCGATGACAAAGGGAACAACGTATGTTGTTATGCGGTTTGACCGATAAAGATCTTCGTAGAATATGTAGGAACAAATATGAGCATCCAGGTTCCGCTATTGGTTATTGACCGGAGATGTGTCTCGGTCATGTCTACATAGTTCTCGAACCCGTAGGGTCCGAACGCTTAACGTTCGATGATGATTGGTATTATGAGTTTATGTGGTTTGATGTACCGAAGGTTGTTCGGAGTCCCTGATGATATCACGGACATTACGAGGAGTATCGAAATGGTCGATACATAAAGATTGATATATTGGAAGGTTATATTCGGACACTGGAAGGGTTCCGAAGTGTATCGGGTATTTTACGGAGTACCGAGAGGTTACCGGAACCCCCCGGGGACTCAATGGGCCTTAATGGGCCCTAGTGGAGAAAGAGGGCAGCAGGCAAGTGGTGGGGCACACCCCCCTAGGCCCAAACTGAATTGGATTAGGGTTTTGGGGGTCACCCCCCTTTCCTTCTTCTGTCCTCCTCCTTCCTCCTTCTACTAGTAGGAATAGGAAAGGGGGGCAAACCTACTTGGAGTAGGATTGCCCCCCCTTGGGCGCACGCCACCCCTAGGCCATCCTCCTCCTCCCTCCCTCCTTTATATACAGGGGAGGGGGCACCCCATAGACACAAGTTGATTGTTTATTCGTGTGCGGTGCCCCCCTCCACAGTATTCCACCTCGATCATATCATCGTAGTGCTTAGGCGAAGCCCTGCGCCGGTAAATTCATCATCACCGTCGCCATGCCGTCATGCTGACGAAACTCTCCCTTGGCCTCAACTGGATCAAGAGTACAAGGGACGTCATCGAGCTGAATGTGTGCTGAACACGGAGGTACCGTACATTCGGTGCTGAGATCGGTCGGATCGTGAATACATACGACTACATCAACCGCGTTGATATAACGCTTCCACTTTCAGTCTATGCGGGTACGTGTACACACTCTCCCCGCTCGTTGCTATGCATCACCTAGTGATAGATCTTGCGTGATCGTAGGATTTTTTTGAAATTACTGCATTCCCAACATACCTTGGTTCTCAAAACTGAGGGAAATACTTACGCTACTTTGCTGCATCACCCTTTCCTCTTCAAGGGAAAACCAATGCATGCTCAAGAGGTAGCAAGAAGGATTTCTGGCGCCATTTCCAGGGAGATCTACGCCAAGTCAATACATACCAAGTACCCGTCATAAACTCTTCTCCCTCGCATTACATTATTTGCCATTCGCCTCTCGTTTTCTTCTCCCCCACTTCTAAAATGATTTTCGAAAACCTTTGCCTTTTCTTCGCCCGTCTTTCGTTCGTCTCTTTTCGCTTGCTTTTTGTGTGCTTGTGTGTTGGTGTGCCTGTTTGCTTTGATGCTTTGCCACAAATTGTTGATCCTCACCTTAGGAGGTTGGAGAAATTGAAAACAATGATAGAAGCTTTATGTCTTTGCAATTTGAGCATAATACTTTCTTCAAAAACGAGCTTAAAGAACAAAAAAGTTTTATGGAGTACATGAATAAAGAGCTCGATGATATGTCTAAGGAATTTTATGGTTTGGAATCTCAGTTTGCTCATCTTGAAAATATAGTAGGCCAAATTTCGGATAAACAAGCCACCTTAGTTAATAAGATGGCCGCTAAACCAGAAGATCTACATAATAATGATGAAGATCTAAAAGTGATTGATGTGACCCCTATTAAATCTTTGTTTTCCAATATCAATCTTGATAAGATGGGACTGGAGATGAGTCAACTTTAGTTAAAACGCGTCCCAATGATTCGGAGTTTTTAGATCTAGATGCAAAAAATCATAAAAGTGGGATTGAAGAGGTCAAAACTTTACATAGCAATGAACCCACTATTTTGGATTTCAAGGGATTTAATTATGATAATTTCTCTTTGATAGATTGTATTTCCTTGTTGCAATCCGTGCTAAATTATCCTCATGCTTATGATCAAAATAAAGCTTTTAGGAAACATAGCGTTGATCCTTTGATGCAATCTTATGAAGAAAAGCTTGAACTAGAAGTTTCTATCCCTAGAAAACTTTATGATGAGTGGGAACCTACTATTAAAATTAAGATTAACGATTATGAATGCTATGCTTTGTGTGATTTGGGTTCTAGTGTTTCCACGATTCCAAAAACTTTGTGTGATGTGCTAGGTTTCCGTGAATTTGATGATTGTTCTTTAAATTTGCATCTTGCGGATTCCACCATTAAGAAACCTATGGGACGGATTAATGATGTTCTTATTATTGCAAATAGGAATTATGTGCCCGTAGATTTTATTGTTCTTAATATAGATTGCAATCCTACATGTCCTATTATTCTTGGTAGACCTTTCCTTAGAATGATTGGTGCAATTATTGACATGAAAGAAGGAAATATTAGGTTCAATTTCCATTAAGGAAAGGCATGGAACACTTTACTACAAAGAAAAATTAAATTGCCTTATGAATCTATTATGAGAGCCACTTATGGATTTCATACCAAAGATGGCAATGCCTAGATCGATTCTTATTTTTATGCCTAGCTAGGGGCGTTAAACGATAGCGCTTGTTGGGAGGCAACCCAAATTTATTTTTGTTCTTTGCTTTTTGCTCCTGTTTAGTAATAAATAATTCATCTAGCTTCTGGTTAGATGTGGTTTTATGTTTTAATTAGTGTTTGTGCCAAGTAGAACCTTTGGGAAGACTTGGGTGAAGTCTTTATGATCTTGCTGTAAAAAACAGAAACTTTTGCGCTCACGAGATTAGCTGTAATTTTTTACTGGAGAGTGCTTTTAGGTTGATTATTTTTTGCAGAAGGTTAATAGACAAATTCCTCACGTCCACAACTTTATTTCAGAATTTATAGAGTTACATAAGTATTCTAAAGTTACAGATTGCTACAGACTGTTCTATTTTTGACAGATTCTGTTTTTCGTGTGTTGTTTGCTTATTTTGATGAATCTATGAGTAGTATCGGGGGGGTATGAACCATAGAGAAGTTTGAATAAAGTAGTTTTAACATAAATATAAATAAAGAATGAGTTCATTACAATACTTAAAGTGGTGGTTTGTTTTCTTATACTAACGGAGCTCATGAGATTTTCTGTTGAAGTTTTGTGTTGTGAAGTTTTCAAGTTTTTGGGTAAAGATTCGATGGATTTTGGAATAAGGAGTGGAAAGAGACTAAGCTTGGGGATGCCCAAGGCACCCCAAGGTAAAATTAAAGGACAACCAAAAGCCTAAGCTTGGGTATGCCCCGAAAGGCATCCCCTCTTTCGTCTTAGCCTATCGGTAAATTTACTTGAGGCTATATTTTTATTCACCACATGATATGTGTTTTGCTTGGAGCGTCTTGTATGATTTGAGTCTTTGATTTTTAGTTTACCACAATCATCCTTTCTGTACACACATTTTGGGAGAGACACACATGAATCGGAATTTTTTAGAATACTCTATGTGCTTCACTTATATCTTTTGAGCTAGACAATATTGCTCTAGTGCTTCGCTTATATCTTTTTACAGCATGGTGGTGGTTTTATTTTATAGAAATTGTTGATCTGGCATGCTTCACTTATATTATTTTTAGATTCTTTTAGAACATCATGGTAATTTGCTTTGGTTATAAAATTAGTCCTAATATGATGGGCATCCAAGATGGGTATAATAAAAACTTTCATATAAAGTGCATTGAATACTATGAGAAGTTTGATTCTTTATGATTGTTTTGAGATATGAAGATGGTGATATTAGAGACATGCTAGTAGAGTAGTTGTGAATTTGAGAGATACTTGTGCTAAAGTTTGCGATTCCCGTAGCATGCACGTATGGTGAACCGTTATGTGATGAAGTTGGAGCATGAATTATTTATTGATTGCCTTCCTTATGTGTGGAGGTCGGGATCGCGCGATGGTTAACTCCTACCAACCCTTACCCTAGGAGCATGCGTGTAGTGCTTTGTTTTGATGACTTGTAGATTTTTGGAATAAGTATGTGAGTTCTTTATGACTAATGTTGAGTCCATGGATTATAGGCACTCTCACCCTTCCACCATTGCTAGCCTCTCTAGTACCGCGCAACTCTCGCCGGTACCATACACCTACCATATACCTTCCTCAAAACAGCCACCATACCTACCTATTATGGCATTTCCATAGCCAGTCTGAGATATATTACCATGCAACTTTCCACCATTCCGTTTATTATGACACACTCCATCATTGTCATATTGCATTGCATGATCATGTAGTTGACATCATATTTGTGGCAAAGCCACCATTCATAACTTTTCATACATGTCACTCTTGAATCATTGCACATCTCGGTACACTGCCGGAGGAATTCACATAGAGTCATATTTTGTTCTAAGTATTGAGTTGTAATTCTTGAGTTGTAAGTAAATAAAAGTGTGATGATCTTCATTATTAGAACATTGTCCCAGTGAGGAAAGGATGATGGAGACTATGATTCCCCCACAAGTCGGGATGAGACTCTGGACTAAATAAAAAAAGAGGCCATAAAAAAAGAGAGAAAGGTCCCAAATAAAAAAATGAGAGAAGAAGAGAGAAGGGGAAATGCTATTATCTTTTTACCACACTTGTGCTTCAAAGTAGCACCATGATCTTCATGATAGAGAGTCTCCTATGTTGTCACTTTCATATACTAGTGGGAATTTTTTGTTATAGAACTTGGCTTGTATATTCCAATGACGGGCTTCCTCAAAAGTGCCCTAGGTCTTCATGAGCAAGCAAGTTAGATGCACACCCACTTAGTTTATTTTTGGAGCTTTCATAAATTTATAGCTCTAGTGCATCCATTGCTTGGCAATCCCTACTCACTCACATTGATATCTATTGATGGGCATCTCCATAGCCCATTGATATGCCTAGTTGATGTGAGACTATGTTCTCCTTTTTGTCTTCTCCACAACCACCATTCTATTCCACCTATAGTGCTATGCCCATGGCTCACGCTCATGTATTGCGTGAAGATTGAATTTTTTTGAAAATACTTAAGTATGAAACAATTGCTTGGCTGAAACCGGGGTTGTGCATGATTAAATACTTTGTGTGATGAAGATAGAGCATAGCCAGACTATATGATTTTGTAGGGATAACTTTCTTTGGCCATGTTATTTTGAGAAGACATGATTGCTTTTTTTTACCGGTGACTGTAGGAACCCCCCCCCCCACAACATTCAACTTTTATTCAAATAAAGTAATATACAATATACAAAGATTACAAGGGGTAATCAGAAAAGAGAAACACAAGAAAACAGAAACTAAATATCTAGAAATATAAAACCTCAAGGAGGTAGAAAGGAAATCCATTTAAGAAGCTCTTCCTTGTACCTAGCCTTAACTCTGTGTTGCATTAGCATAATATCATGGATAAAAGCACTTCTCAACTTACTGAAACTCTGTCTCTCATGCCTGAACACTCTTGCATTCCTGATTATCCATATGTTCCAGCAAGCAACAAAAACAACTTCAGTGAAAAAAGGCTTTGCAAAGTCCTGTTTAGCTTGCAAAACAATAGCAGACATGTCATTCCCAGGTGACCATGTAATTTGCAAATAATTCCATATTCTCACACTGAAATTGCATTCAAACAACAAATGGTTCCTGGTCTCTCTAGTCCTTAAGTGGCAAAGAAGACAATTAACTACATCATCCATATGCCAATGCCTTCTTTCCACCATGTCTTTGGTATTGAGTCTGTCCATGATTAACATCCAAGAAAACACTTTGATTTTCATTGTGCAGGATGATTTCCATATCCAAAAAAGGAGAGGGTTAAAGGACATGTTGGAATGCATAAGGGAGTAAAACAACTTGGGCTTAAATGCATTACATGTCCCCTGCCAGAACCAAAAATACTTTGCCTCCATATCTCTACTACAAGAGACCATACGATCTTGTATTGTCAAAAAATCCTGATATGCCTGTGCAGATAAAGGCAAATGAAACATATTAATCATATCCTGAGATTGAAAGGCTTAGGAGAAAAGCCTAGGGAACCTAATCTACAAAGGTTCAACTGAATCACCAATCTTCCACTTGTCAGACCAGAACAGAGCAGAGTTTCCAGAATTAACTTGTACCCAAGTTGTGTTCCTATAATGATCCGTCAACTTACAGATATCCTTCCACCAAAGAGAACCACAACTGTCAGTCCCCTGAGGCACAGAAGAATGATAGTATGTGTCCCAAATAAGAGAGACCCAAGGCAGATCCACTCTGTTTATAAAATTGTGCAAATGCTTGAGCAAAAGTGCCATGTTCTGCACACCCAGGTTGAAAATTCCCAAACCACCTTTGTTCTTAGGCCTACAAATGAGATCCCAAGCTGCCAAGGATGGAGATGGCTCATCCCTATGCTTTCTCAATAAGCACTGCCTCTGAATTTCTCTCCAGTTGCTTTAATATTCCAGCAGGAGCCAGCAAACTACCAAGATAGAAAATTGGCATGGAGGACAGCGCATAATTTAGGAACTGAAGTCTCTCCCCTTGATTAAGGAAGGAGGAACTATCTGTCATCCTTCTCTCCATACAATCAACTAGTGGCATAAAATCAACCATTTTAGGCCTTGTAGTGCCAATAGGTAAGCCAAGATATGTGAAAGGCATTTTACCCACTTGACAACCAAAAGCAGCAGCTAACTCAATGACAGCACCCTCATTAACATTTATGGGCGCCATAGAAGACTTGTGATAGTTAACAACTAGCCCTGTTGATCTGGAGAAAACTTGCAACATGTCCTTCAAAGCCAAAAGTTGTGTTTTATCTGCTGGTAAGATGATGAGAGTGTCATCAGCATATAGCACAATGGGATAATCCTGGTCATGGCATGGTATTGGCAATTTCAAAATTCCCCTCCTGAACATATCATTCACCACTATTTGGAGAAGATCAGCAGCAATAACAAAAAGTAAAGGTGAGAGACAGTCTCCTTGTCTAACCCCCTTCTTACAAAGAAACTGCCTACCAGGTACACCATTTAAGAGGACTGATGATGTCCCAGTGGAAAGAAGCTGCTTGACCTAGGAAACCCATCTCTGATTGAAGCCTTTATATTTGAGAATCTGGAAAATAGTTTCATGCTCAATTGAGACAAATGCCTTTTGAAAATCCAGCATTAGAATCACTATAGGCCTCTTTGATTGGTGACACCGATGCAAATATTCCAGGGACCAGCCAATACAATCCTGAATAGTCCTGCTCTTAATAAAGCCATATTGATTTTTATGTATGCATGCCATAATTATCTTTTGAAACCTATTAGCAGCCATCTTAGACAAGAACTTAAGTCCCATCCCAGTCAAAGAAATTGGCTTATAATCACCAATCCCTTCAGGATTCAACTTCTTAGGGATCAAGGTGATATAAGAGCCATTGACATTTTCCAAATTTGTAGTGCCAGAATGAAAAGCCTCAGCCAACTCATAGAAATCTTGACAGATAATGTGCCAACACTTTTTAAAGAACAATCCATTAAAACCATCAGGTCCAGGGGCTTTGTCAATGGGCATATGCTTGACTATGTCATCCATTTTCCTCTTTAGTGAAGACATGATTGCTTTGTTAGTATGCTTGAAGTATTATTATTTTTATGTCAATATTAAACTTTTGTCTTGAATCTTTTGGATTTGAAAATTCATGCCACAATAATTAAAATTACATTGATAAATATGCTAGGTAGCATTCCACATCAAAAATTCTGTTTTTATCATTTACCTACTCGAGGACGAGCAGGAATTAAGCTTGGGGATGCTTGATTCGTCTCCAACGTATCTACAATTTTTTATTGTTCCATGCTATTATATTATCTATTTTGGATGTTTAATGGGATTTAATATGCTCTTTTATATTATTTTTGGGACTAACCTATTAACCAGAGGCCTACTGCCAGTTTCTGTTTTTTTGCCTATTTTAGAGTTTTGCAGAAAAGGAATACCAAACAGAGTCCAAACAGAATGAAACCTTCTCGATGATCTTTCTTGGACCGAAAGCAATCCACAAGACTTGGAGTTGAAGTCTGGAAGTCCATGAGGAGGCCACAAGGCAGGAGGGTGCGCCCCCACCATCATGGGCCCCTCGTAGCTCCACCGACGTACTTCTTTCGCCTATATATACTCTTATACCCTAGAAACATCAGGGGGAGCCATGAAACCACTTTTCCACCGCTGCAACCTTCTGTACCTGTGAGATCCCATCTTGGGGCCATTTCCGGTGACATACCGGAGGGGGAATCGATCATGGAGGGCTTCTACATCAACACCATTGCCTCTCCGATGAAGCATGAGTAGTTTACCACAGACCTTCGGGTCCATCGTTATTAGCTAGATGGCTTCTTCTCTCTCTTGGATTCTCAATACAAAGTTCTCCTCGATGTTCTAGGAGATCTATTCAATGTAATACTCTTTTGCGGTATGTTTGCCGAGATCCAATGAATTGTGGGTTTATGAACAAGATTATCTATGAATATTATTTGGTTCTTCTCTGAATTCTTATATGCATGATTTGATATCTTTGCAAGTCTCTTCGAATTATTGTTTTAGTTTGGCCTACTAGATTGATCTTTCTTGCAATGGGAGAAGTGCTTAGCTTTGGGTTCAATCTTGCGGTGTCCTTTCCCAGTGACAGTAGGGGTAGCAAGGCACGTATTGTATTGTTGCCATCGAGGATAAAAAGATGGGGTTTATATCATATTGCTTGAGTTTATCCCTCTACATCATGTCATCTTGCTTAATGCGCTACTCTGTTCTTATGAACTTAATACTCTAGATGCATGCTGGATAGCGGTCGATGTGTGGAGTAATAGTAGTAGATGCAGAATCATTTCGATCTACTTGACACATACGGGATGCCTATATTCATGACCATTGCCTTAGATGTCTTCATAATTATGCGCTTTTCTATCAATTGCTCGGTAGTAATTTGTTGACCCATCGTAATACATGCTATCTTGAGAGAATCCACTAGTGAAACCTATGGCCCCCGGGTCTCTTTCCTATTATATCACATCTCTTTTCCAGTATATCGCATCTCGTTTACTATTTTGCAATCTTTACTTTCCAATCTATATAACAAAATACCAAAAATATTTACTTTATTATCTCTATCAGATCTCACTTTTGCGAGTGACCGTGAAGGGATTGACAACCCCTTTATCGTGTTGGTTGCAAGGTTCTTGATTGTTTGTGCACGTACTAGGTGACTTGTGCGTTGTCTCCTACTAGATTGATACCTTGGTTCTCAAAACTGAGGGAAATACTTACGCTACTTTGCTGCATCACTCTTTCCTCTTCAAGGGAAAACCAACACATGCTCAAGAGGTAGCAGGACTCCTTCCTTATTTGCCTTCTCTTGCCACATGGGCTTTTCAGGACTTGGTGCGCCTAGCCCAATATGGCCAGGGCACCTCCCTGCAACCCATGCTAGCCCTTGGGTTGTGGTGAACCCACTTGTGGACTTCCTGACCCCTCCGGAATCCTATGGAACCTTCTGGAAGGTTCCCGGTGCAATACCCAAAAAAACTGCACCTTTTTCCGGAACCTTTTGGAAGCTTCCCGGTACAATACCGAAAAAACTACACCTTTTTCCGGAACCCAAAATATGACTTCCTATATATAAATCTTTACCTCTCGACCATTCCGAGACTTCTCGTGACGTCCAGGATCTCATCGGGACTCCGAACAACATTTGGTTACCACTCATCAAATATCCCAATACTACTCTAGCGTCAACGAACGTTAAGCGTGCGACCATGCGGGTTCGAAAACTATGTAGACATGACCGAGACGCCTCTTTGGTCAATAACCAATAGCGGAACCTAGATGCCCATATTGTCTCCTACGTATTCTACGAAGATCTTTATCGGTCGAATCATAATGACAACATACGTTATTCCATTTGTCATCGGTATGTTACTTGCCCAGGATTCGAAGGTCGGTATCTTCATACATAGTTCAATCTCGTTACCGGCAAGTAACTTTACTTGTTTCGTAATGCATCATCCCGCAACTAACTCATTAGTCACATTGCTTGCAAGGCTTCTGTGACGCCCCCGATTCAATCATACACTAATCATGCACACAAATGTGTACGATCAAGATCAGGGACTCACGGGAAGATATCACAACACAACTCTAAAAGTAAAATAATTCATACAAGCATCATATTACAAGCTAGGGGCCTCGAGGGCTCGAATACAAGTGCTCGAACATAAACAAGTCAGCGGAAGCAACAATATCTGAGTATAGACATAAGTTAAACAAGGTGCGATAAGATGGCTAGCACAAACTAGGATACAGATCAAAAGAGGCGCATGCCTCCTGCCTGGGATCCTCCTAAACTACTCCTGGTCGTCGGCGGCCTGAACATTAGTAGGCACCCTCGGTGTAGTAGGGGTCATCGTCCACAGTGGCGTCTGGCTCCTGGGCTCCAACATCTGGTTGCGACGTCTGAGAAGAATGGAAAGGGGGGAAAAGAGGGAGCAAAGCAACCAAGAGTACTCATCCGAAGTACTCGCAAGCAAGGATCTACACTACATATGCATGGGTATTTGTGTAAAGGGGCGATTTCGGTGGACTAAACTGCAGAATGGCAGAATAAGAGGGGGATAGCTAGTCCTATTGAAGACTCCATCTTGCAGCATGTAGAAGAGAGTAGATGATAAGTTCACCAAGTATCATCGCATAGCATAATCCTACCCGACGATCCTCCCCTCGTTGCCCTGTGGGAAAGCGATCACCGGGTTATCTCTGAAACTTGTCTCGGTGTGTTTTATTAAGTATCCGGTTCTAGTTGTCATAAGGTCAAGGTACAACTCCGGGTCGTCCTTTTACCAAGGGACACGATTATTCGAATAGATAAACTTCCCTTCAGGGGTGCACCACATTTCCCAACACGCTCGATCCCTCTGACCGGACACACTTTCCTAGGTCATCCCAGCCTCGGAAGATCAACATGTCGCAGCCCTACCTAGGCACAACAGAGAGGTCAGCACACCGGTCTAAATCCTATGGGCGCAGGGGTCTGGGCCCATCACCCATTGCACACCTACACATTGCAAGGGCGGCCGGTGAGCAGACCTAGAAACCTCCATTACAAAGGAAGTTGCGTTACCGGTCCAACCCGGCGCGCGCCGCTCAGTAGCTGACGTCAAGAAGGCTTCGACTGATACCACGACGTCGAGTGCCCATAATTGTTCCCGCGTAGTTGGTTAGTGCATATAGGCTAGTGGCCAGACTTAGATCAAATACCAACTCGTTAAGCGAGTTATTTTGAAGTAACCGCGGACACCAACCAGGGCCAGACCCACCTGCCTCCTAGGTGGTCACAACCTACCCTATCGCTCCGCCTCAAAATAGCACTCGAGGACCATCTAGAACCCAGGCCCACCACTACCTGGATGGAGCCACCTATCCTGTCAGCCCCCATATCTGAATCACTTGCGGGAACTCTACGAGCCGACCCGACTTTAGTCACCAACTGTATAGTATGTAAGTATGTATAGTATATACCCATGATCACCTCTCGAGTGATCACGGCCCCTTAGTATAGCAAGGCAGACGGACAAGAATGTAGGGCCAGAGATGATAAACTAGCATCCTATACTAAGCATTTAGGATTGCAGATAAGGTATCAACAACTGTAGCAACAATGACAGGCCATGCAATAGAATAAGATTAACCGAAACAGTAACATGCTACACTACTCTAATGCAAGCAGTAGAGTAAAGGAATAGGCGATATCTGTTGATCTAGGGAGGGGCTTGCCTGGTTGCTCTGGCAAGAAGGAGGGGTCATCAACTCCGTAGTCGACCGGGGCAGCAGCAGCGTCGGGCTCGTAGTATACTGGAGAGAAGAGGGGGAAGAAACAATAAATATAATGCAAACCTAAGCATGATGATGCATGACATGACAAAGAGCGGTGTTTGGTGTGCCCTAACGCGTAGTAGGTGATACCGATGAAGGGGGAAACTCCGGGAAAGTATCCCCGGTGTTTCGCGTTTTCAGACAGATGAGCCGGAGATGAAATGTTGCATCTTCGCTATGCTAGGGACGTATGGATGATGAACGGGTCGCGGATTAGGATTCGTCTTGTCGTTCTGAGCAACGTTCATGTATAAAGTATTTTCATCCGAGCTACGGTTTATTTTATATTAATTTTCAAAGTTTGAAATTATTTTTTAGAATTAACAAAATTAATTTAATTTGAAAATTATTTTATGACGTTAGCCATCAACGCTAACCATTGACTAGTCAAATTGATAAGTGGGGCCCGTTGTCATTGACTATTAACTAATTAGCCTAGTTAATTAGTTTAAGTTAATTACTTTTAATTATTATTTATTTTTATTCTATACATATATTTTTAATTCCTTTTTTTTGAAAATGTTCTGGGGCGGGCCCCCTTGTCATTGGCCTCGGGCCTTTAACGGGCATAGGGGAAGCGGGCGCTGGGTATTGCGGGCGTGGCCCGAGAGGGCACACGCCCAGGGGTGGGCGTACCTGGCCAGGCGCCGAAGCAGGGGAGGCCGGTGGCTGCGACACCAGTCAGGCGGTCGGAGTAGCGTCTGGAGGCAGGCGGGGCCTTGTGGAGGCAGACACGGGGCGAGGCGCGCACGAGGGGCGAGCAGCGGCTGGTGGGCGACGCGAGTGCGGCACCGGAGCGGAGCGAGAAGCGAGGTAGGGGCGGCAACGGGTGGTGCGGCGCGAGCGGGAGCCGAGCTGCAGCGCGGGCAGAAGCGGGCGGCATGAGCGTCGGGAGCGGGTTGAATGGGGTCACAGCGGCGACAACTGAGCCACGGGGAGGAGGCCATGACCGTGAGCGCGTGTGCGCGAGGGAGAGAGGGGGCGCTCACGGGGGGCGTAGGGATTTAGGCGGCTGGGCGTGGGGAGGATGACGGGGCCGACGACGACGAGGTCGGGTGCGACGGGGATGACATGGCGGCGACGGGGTGGCGCCGGTGCGATGGCGCCGGGGACGCGTCGGTGCGGGCGACGGTGGTCGGGGCGTGGGGATCGGGTGCAGGGAGCTCCTCTCCCTGGCATGATGTGTGTGTGTGTGTGTGCGCGCGCGCGCATGCCTCAAGGTGGAGGGATCGAGGGAGTGGGGAGTGGGGCGAGGGGTGCGGCCAGAGAGGTTAGGGTTTGGGGGATAAAAGGGTGGTGAGGGGGGCCTAGCTAAGCCAACTGGGCTGGCCGGCCGGTAGCTGGGCCGGTTGGCCCGGGGGGGGGGGGGGGGGGGGTTCTGGGGGTTTCCCATTTCTTTTTGTTTGTTTGTTTGTTTCTGTTTTGTTTTTCTTTCTCTTTTTTATTTATATTTCTTTTCTATTTTTGCTCATTTTAAATATATAGGCCTTATATAAAAATATGATTTCTTCATGACAAATAGTTAGGGCATATTTTCAACACATCGAACATTTTAGTTTTGACTTTTGAAAACTTTAATTGTTTTAACTTTAATTCAAATTTTGAATTTGAATCCGTTTTGAACTAACGTGAGATTATCAATCGTAACCGAGGTGACGTGGCACTGTTAACGTGGGATTACTATAGCCTAATTATCTGGGCATCATAAATCTCCTCCACTACATGAAATCTCGTCTGAGATTTAAGAGGTGGAGTAAGGGGGAAAGTCCTGGTTACAAAATTCTAATGGATCTTCTCGGCCTTGGTTGATCTTCCTGAAGTAGTCGATCCTTTTTGTTAATGTCTTTAGTCGTCTGCTCCATGCACTACAAAAAAATACACTTCCGTGATGATACGTGTTTGTCACAGTAGGTCGCTTTTTTGTCATGCATGTACATCCATGACAAATTTATGACAGAATCAAGATAGTCATACCTGTGCTGTCGTAGAAGTGTTCCATGACGTTACCAAAATTATCATCACGGAAGTGTCCACTTCCATGACGATAAATCGCGCGTCATAGAAGTGCTTTCATCAAGGGTGACCGACACGTGGCATCCACCGTAACGGAATGCCGTTAAGCTATCGGGTCGGGTTTTGGATCCGATAACCCGTTAACAGCCCCGACCAATGGGGATTTTCCACGTGTAAAATCATCATTGGCTGGAGGAAACACATGTCGGCTCACCGTTGGGACAGATGTCATCCACTCATTGGACAGAAGGCGCCTATGATACGTCGACACATGGCACGGCCCAACAGAGGCCCATTCCTGTGAAAAGTTGGCCCATGTAAAGCCTGTTAACGGCCTGTTCGCATATAGCCCATTTACAACCCCCTAACCCAAGGCCCGCTACGCCCTATCCGAATTAGGCCCAGTAGCGTCATCTGGGCCACCCAATATGATTCCAGCCCGTTTTCACTTTTGGCCCATGTATGGCCCATGACGTCTTTCGGCCCATATGAGGCCCTATGTAACTCTTGGCCTATTAACAACCCGTGGTGAAACTGGCCCGTAATGAACAATGTATTACTTTACACCCATTAATGGCCCGTGGTGAAACTGGCCCGTAATGAACAGTGTATCACTTTATACCCATTAAGGGCCCGTTATTCCGTTGGGCCGTTTCTAGGCCATGTTATCTTTCGGCCTTCTCAGAGCCCATTTATTCTTGGGCTCATTTCCAGCATTCATTTACTTACGGCCCGTTACTGTAATTTTCTGCTTATGGGCCAAATTCAACCCGTGGTTACAGTCGGCCCGTTTGTGGTCCGTTAACACGTTGGGCCATTTTCATAGCGTCATGAAATACGGCCTATTAATGATGGCCCGTTATGGTCGGCCCATGAACGGACGATTCCAACTCTAGCCCGTTTACGGCCATAATGCGGCCTGTTATTGGCACATGTTTGGCCAATCGATCATACTGCCCGTATAAGGCCCATTGATGATACGGCCCGTAGAAGGCCCATTGTTTCTGCGGCCCGTAGAAGGCCCATTGTTTCTATGGCCCGTGGAAGGCCCACTGTTTATACGGCTCGTAGAAGGCCCATTGTTTCTACGGCCCGTAGGTGCAGTGTCACTACAGTAAATATTAGCCCATGGTTATTGTGGCCTAGTTTTAAAAAATAGGTTGTTGCAGCCACTAGCCAGCCGCAGAAAAAGAACTGCACTGACTACAAGCAAACAAATAAACAAGACAACAAGGAAATAAATAAGCAAGCAACTTACACTGCTATTACACATATTACATCCAGTGGGCATCAAAGTTCGCCACCAGTGCAAATATAGGGAACACATCAGCATATAAATGCCGCAGCAAAACAAGTCCAGAACTGAAACCACTCCAGAAGAGCTCAAGAAACAATATCCTGGGTACCCATAATGCTGGCAAGATTCTTAGCAAGATTATTAACTTTCTCTTGTTTGGCGCTTAAGTCCTCCAGCGCCTGCTGTTGCACCAGAAAGTATGCATCTGAATTCTGCAGGGACTTCCTCAGTCTTTCGGCTTCCTGTCGCATACCATCTGATCGATGTATTTCAACTTGAAGTTGAGACTCATGAAGCCGAACTGATTCAGACAACGAGTTCGAAGAGCTGGTGCCAGCAGTGGTAGCCAGTAACTCGAACACTACATCAAGACAGGACTTTGGGGTTGTCTCAGTGTCCTCAATATAGTTTTTATCAGCTTTCTTGGAGACCAACAGGGATGTCTCACTATCTTGAACCTTATCTGCATTACTTCCTTTACCATTGCATAACATGGTACTCTTCTCCAATATTTTATCCGCGTTCTAAAAGGGAAACAAACAAACACATCTCAGGTTTACAATGTAGTATATGAAACTCATTTTGGTAAACCAGTTTAGTAGTAAGGTGGACATGATAACAGCATGAAACAAACATATATCCAGGTAGTATGGTCATTGTATGGTCTATATCATTCTAGTTTATGTTGCCAAATCAAGATAGATACAGTTCGAATCATATCTATTTAAGACAAAGCAGCATAGACAGAATATAAGTGTGGGAAACTACACAGCAATAACAACACTTGTAATGTGCATGGCATTAGAACATAACTATTTATTCAATTGAAACTGAAATCAACATAGAGCAAGTTACAACAGCAAACAACCAAACACATTGAAGAAACAGGTTTAAAACATACATGTTGCGCCATTGGAGTTTTAATTGCATCCCTCAAATTTGAAATTGGTTGGTATCAGTAAATACAGTGATGCAAGAGCAAAGTAGTATGAACCATAGCTACGGAACCTGACCTGAGAACAATTCTTCTTCTGCTTTAAGCGTTGACTTCAGGTTCGGAGTGGTGGTCCTCGTGATTTGGGCACTGCAGTTGCCTTACTAACTGCTCGTGTTTGGGTGCTCTGTGGTGGAGACGGTGCTGTGTCAACGGGAACTGGGTGTCTATCTGCTGGGGTTGGGGTTAGAAGGGGTGTAGCTGGTTCTCTTTCCAACTGGGTAGGGGTACAATCTGCATGAGTGTGGGTTATGTGTGGTGGGGCTGATTCTTGGGCAAGTACAATTGTGGTTCTATTTGCATCGACAGGTAGCACGATCTTTTCTGAAGACCGTGTTTTTACTCCCATAGATACTGCCATCACTCCCTCCAATTGAAATGGCTGATAAACAAGAAAAGTAATTGAATGTACAGACATTGTAAGATAGACAGGTGCAATGGATAGTAGGGAAGAAAACATGGCATGAAATAATTCACATTTATGTTGTCTAAGCAAACAGAATAGCAGGACATAATTTCACATATATGATGGCTAATTAAACAGGATAGCATGACACAATTTCACATGTATGATGGCTAACTAAACAAGATAGAATGACATACTTCAAATATGATGACTATGTAAACAAGATGACATGATATAACTATACGATGTGTCTATTAAAGTGGTTGGCATGCCATAAACCACAAACATGCCGTCGATGGAAACATGATGGCATGATATAATTCACGGATAGAATGACATAATTTAAAATATGATGACTATGTAAACAGGATGAGATGATATAACTACATTATGTCTTTAGAAAATGGGTTGGCATGCCATAATTTAGATACATGCTGTCTATGTAAACATCATGGCATGATATAATTCAAATATATGATTTATATACTAAGGAAGTGAGCAGAGGGCAATTGCATATATGATGTGTCAAGTAAGGAGATGGCATTCAATATTGTCGGTGTACTAGAGTAGGGGTACCCTAGTACCCCGAACTTGTGCACGGGCAGTTGCAGCGCCCCGCGGCAAGGGCTTGCCGGGTAACCGCCAGGGTCCTCCGTGGTCCCTTTGAAGCCATTCAAGAACAAAGTGTTCAAGCCAAGAAGACAAGGCCCCGGCAAGAGGAGCTTGCCGGGAAGGCCAACCGAGGCATCTCAAGGAACTTGCCGCGACGCACCACGCGTCCCGACAAGGCCCGATGAGCGACAAGCTTCCAGGCGCGACAAGACAACGACCGCGGCAAGGCACTTGCCGCGGCAAGCGGCCACTCTATGCCCACTCTCCAGCGCATCCACCAACCTGTCGCCCTGGGGGCCTTTCCAGGCACGCGTGGCAGGAGGCTGTGCAACCAGCGGTGCGCGGTGGCATGCGACGCTGACAAGATCGCCATCGTGGCAAGCGGTGGCGCCCCTGACGGTCCTTTTCTGCACTGTTTGGGCGACACATACAAGCATTTAATGCCCTTGTCCCCTGCCGTCAGGGTTAGGTAGGATACACTGTACAGGTAGCTGTACCAACCACCTCTCTTTTTACATTTGTACCCTTGTTTACGTTGCCACTTGTCGGTGACCCCTTGAGCATATAAAAGGAGGCCCATGCGCAACGTAAGGGGGGTTCGGCTCAGTTCGAAGCCAGAAACACAATCACGCTCAGTCTCGTTAGCATCTCGTGTGTACTGTAGCACTCAGCGCTCTCGAGCAAGAACACAATACAATCAGACAAGCAGCAGTAGGAGTATTATCTCTCTGGAGAGCTCCGAAGCTGGGTAAACTGCTCGTGTGCTTCGCCTCGATCTGCTCTTCGTGCGATCTCTGCCCCTCGCCGAACCGAAAGGGGCTCGGTCCGCCGGTCCCATAGGTGTTCGTGGATCAGTTTCCCCGACATCTTTGGCGCGCCAGGTAGGGGGCGTCGAGATTGTGTGAACCTGATCCGGCGTTCACACGAGCTAGATCTTCATTTTCTTCATCGACATGCCACCGAAGAAGAAGGCTTCGGAGGCAGCTGCTCCGTCAGCATCTATCCCACCGCCACCGGAGCAAACGGGTGGTGGGGTAGACGCCGGCGGAAGAATGGACATCAACGAGAGAGCTCACGACACTGCCAGGTCCAAGGGCAAGGCGGCGCAGACCTCGATGTCCGTGCATATTCCGCGCCCATCTCAGGAGGTGCAGGACCGACAGCGTCATGGTATTCACAGTACCATACATTTGTTGGACCAAGATCAAGCTGGTGGATCCCGGGGCGCTCAAGACCAGCATGCACGTCAACGTGCCGGCACGAGCGAGACACGGTCGCCTGGACGGGATACTGCTCCTTCTAACATAGTTAGAAGTCCGAGCATATCCCGCTCCTCGCGCCGTCCGCCACTGCCGCCCACCACTCCAGTAGAATCTTTGGCGCGAGCTCAACTGCTCCTGGATTACCCTCCGACATCGGACAAGATCGACGAATGGAGGGCCACCATTCAGAGTCTCATCGGCTACGCCAACAGCGACACTCCGCGGCAGCCGAATACATTGCTGCCGCGGCAGGACTGCCAGGCACGAGCCGTTGGCGACGAAACTGGTGGGGGTGCAACCACCATGCACTCTCCACCCCAAAGGCCAAGATCGCCGACTCGCCGGATCCACCTCGACAGCGACTCCACTGCATCGTCAGATCCACGAGCTCGTCGCGATCAGCGCCAAGTTCTTCACGATCGACAGCAAGAAGACGCTCGAACTCGCATCGAGCGACGAAGAGAAGCGCGGCGCCAATCCGACCAGTGCGCTGGGCCCTCTGTCGACATGCATGCGCCAAGGGAACCAGGCGACTTGCCGTACGCGGTAGGTTGCCCTGCGTTCACTCGTGAGCTGCGGCAAGTCCAGTGGCCCAGTAAGAAAAATTTCAAACCAGACGTGCCAGAGAAGTATGACGACAAGACGCATCCGTCGGAGTTCCTCAGCATCTACACCATCGCGGTGCAAGCTGCCGGGGGGCGAGACGATAAGATCCTTGCCAACTACTTCCCGCTGGTGCTCAAGCCCAACGTCAGATCCTGGCTCATGCACTTGCCGGACAACTCCATATCCTCTTGGGCCGATCTATGCCATCAGTTTGTCGGCGCCTTTACAGGCGGCCACAAGCCTCATGGCCAAGAGAGCGACCTTCATCTGCTCGCCCAGAAGGAAGGAGAGTCCCTGCGCAAGTACATTCAGAGATTCAGCAGCGTACAGCACAACATCCTAGATGTCCATCCTGCTGCGGTAATCAGCGCGTTCCATCAGAACGTGCGGAACCGCAGGATGCGGGAGGAGATGGCGATGTGCAAGATCAGAGACGTCAGTGAGCTATATGCCCTGGCCGACAAGTGTGCACGTGCTGAGGAAGGGAGGAGACTCCCCGGAGAGAATATAGGAGCAGGAGGATCTGACAGTGAGGATGCTGCCCCCATAAAGAAAACCCGGCGGCGGAACAACAGGAAGAAGGAAGGCAAAGAGGTGCTAGTCGTCGAGCAATCCGGCAACGGAGGTGGCGCCAAGAAAGCCAAAGCTGGTGGCTCCGGCAAGGAGATTGCCACAGAGGCTGTGGCAGCCGTCGACAAGCAGGACGGCACCAACAAGCAGTACTGCAAGATCCACCGCACCAAGGGCCATGACCTCCAGAGCTGCAAGAAGGTCGAGCATCTTGTTGAGCAACAAAAAGCTGAGTACGAGCGACGCGACAAGGAGAAGGCCCAGGAGGGTGCTGGAGGATCCGGCAAGAAGCGTCCCGGCCGAGGAGGACGCCGCGGCAAGGCCAAGCAGCGGCAAGGAGACAGACCTCCCCGCGGCTGCGACAAGGATGAAGATGACGACGATGACGAAGATATGGATGATGACGAGGCCGATGAGCAGGAGTTCCAGAAAGCCACAGAGGTCCTGTGCGTTGACGGCGGTGCTTCTCTGCATACTTCACACCGCCAGCTCAAGCAATGGGTGCGGGAAGTCAATGCAGCAGAACCACCCGTCGAGTCACGCAAGCCTCTGAAATGGTCCAGCACGCCTATCATCTTTGATATTGAGGACCACCCTGATCGCATAACTGCGGTCGGGTGTTTGCCAATGTTGGTTTCACCAACTATCCGCAACCTCAAGGTCACTAAGATGCTAGTTGACGGCGGGGCCGGCTTGAACCTGATCTCCTCCGCGGTGCTCCAGAAACTCCAGATCCCTGACAGCGAGCTCGAAGAGACTGGCACATTCCAAGGAATCAACCCGGGAAGGAGCAAGCCGAAGGGAAAGATCTCGTTGCCGGTAACATTTGGCAACGAGTTGAACTTCAGGACTGAGAGGGTCACTTTTGACGTTGCTGACTTTCCATTGCCTTACAATGGGATACTCGGCCGTCCAGCACTCGCCAAATTCATGGCAGCCTCTCACTATGCATACAACATACTGAAGATGCCAGGCCCGATAAGCGTCATCTCTGTCCCTGGCGACAAGAAGGATGCTCTTATCTGCGCCGACAAGATCTACTGGGAAGCAGCAGCCGCAACAGATCGCAAGTCACTTGCCGCTGAAGCTCCTGGGGGGAAGAAGAAGACCAAGTCCGGCAAGAGCTCTGATGCCCACTCCGGCAAGCGCACCTCTTCGGAGTGCTGCGCTACCGTCGAGGACGCACCATCGAGCTCCACCGACAAGTGTAAGAAGACAATGGCGGCCCCACCAGAGACCAAGAAGGTGTCCGCCAAGGAGAACGACACTGGTGGTACCTTCACCATCAGTGCCACTCTCGACCCTAAATAGGAAAGCGCGCTCGTTGCTTTCCTGCGGGCGAACGTCGACGTGTTTGCATGGCAACCGTCTGACATCCCCGGTGTTCCCAGGAAAGTAATTGAGCACCACCTGGCCGTCTGTCCTCATGCGCGGCCCGTCAAGCAGAAAGTCAGGAAACAGGCAGTGGAGCGCCAAGAATTCATTGCAGAAGAAATCAAGAAATTGGAAGCAGCAGGCCTTGTCAGAGGAGTGCTCCATCCTACGTGGTTGGCCAATCCTGTAGTTGTGTGCAAAGCTAACGGGAAATGGAGGCTTTGTATCGACTTTACCGATGTCAATAAAGCTTGTCCCAAAGACCCATTTCCCTTACCGCGCATCGATCAGATTGTTGACTCCACGGCCGGATGTGACTTGCTTTCATTTCTTGATGCATACTCAGGATACCATCAGATCTTCATGGCAGAAGAGGATGAGGAGAAGACCGCATTCATCACCCCGTGTGGCATGTACTGTTTCGTACAGATGCCTTTCGGTTTAAATAATGCTGGTTCAACATTTGCAAGGGTAGTCCATCACGCTTTTGAGCCGCAAATGCACAGAAATGTGGAGGCCTACATGGATGACATAGTGGTCAAGAGCAAGGACAGGGCAACCCTGATTCAAGATTTAGATGAAACATTTGCAAATCTACGCAAGATCAACCTCAAGCTGAACCCCGAGAAGTGTGTGTTTGGAGTTCCCTCCAGCAAGCTTCTCGGGTTCTTCGTGTCTCAGCGGGGAATTGAAGCCAACCCCGACAACATCAAGGCCATTGAGCAGATTGAAGCACCAAAGCGCGTCAAGGATGTACGAAGACTTGCCGGTTGCGTGGCTACTCTCAGCAGGTTTATCTCTAGATCTGCTGAGCGCGCCCTGCCGTTTTTCAAAATATTGAAAAAGGCAGGTCCAATGAAATGGACTCCGGAGGCGGAGGCTGCGCTGCAGGACTTGAAGAGATACCTGTCCTCCACTCCAACACTTGTCGCACCTAGGCCACAAGAGAAGTTGCTGCTGTATATAGCGGCAACCAATCAAGTGGTTAGTGCTGCGTTAATGGCGGAGAGGGAGGCGGATGACGAGCCAGCAACCCCGGCAGATGCATCCAGCGACAAGCAAGGGACTTCACCGACAAGCTCTGGTCCCGACAAAGATGGATCTGCGCAGACGCATAAGGAGGTGCAGAAGAGAATGGTGCAGCGCCCAGTTTACTTTGTCAGTTCCCTTCTGCAGGGGGCTAGGTCAAGGTACTCTGGAGTGCAGAAACTGCTTTTCGGCCTTCTCATGGCCTCGAGAAAGCTGCGCCATTACTTCCAAGCACATGAGATCACAGTCGTCACTCGTTTTCCGCTCAAGAGGATACTGCAAAATCCAGAAGCAACAGGCAGGATCGTCGAGTGGGCACTGGAACTGTCAAGCTTTGGCCTCAAGTTTGAGAGCACTTCAACCATCCAAAGCAGAGCATTGGCAGAGTTCATAGCAGAGTGGACGCCAACACAAGATGAAGAAATTCCAGAAACAAGCATCCCCGTCAAGGAAGCGAGCAAAGAGTGGCTGATGTACTTTGATGGTGCCTTCTCGCTGCAAGGCGCCGGTGCGGGCGTGCTACTTGTCGCACCCACCGGAGAGCACCTCAAGTACGTAGTCCAGATGCACTTTCCTAAGGAGCAAGCAACGAACAATACTGCAGAGTATGAAGGCTTGCTTGCCGGTCTCAGGATCGCGGCAGACCTTGGGATTAAGAAACTCATTGTCAGGGGTGACTCACAGCTTGTCGTCCGCCAAGTGAACAAGAATTATTAGAGTCCGTTGATGGAAGCATACGTTGATGAGGTGAGAAAGCTAGAAGAACACTTTGACGGGCTACAGATGGAACATGTTCCAAGAGCTCAGAATGACATTGCTGATGGCCTTCAAAGTGCGCCACACTCAAGTTACCTGTGGAACCAGGGATCTTTGTGCTCAAGCTGGCTCAACCATCTGTAACACCATCAACTGGACAGAGCAAGAAGAGAAAGTTGATTTCTGGTGACTATTTTCCGGCAGAACTCCCTGAAGCCACCGCCAAGAAGGTCCCCAAGATCAACACCAAGGGTGCTGAGGAGCAGTCTGCTCCGGCAAGCCTTATGGTTTGTTCCGTCGTAGCAGACGCTCCCGACAAGCTTTGCTCCGGCAAGCTTGCCGGGGAACATCAAGCTCCGACTGAGCCGCAGGTTCTCGCCGTAGAAGCGGATGTTCCCGCAGCAGCAGATGTGCCTTTAGTCCTTGTTGTCGAGCCACAAGCTCCAGCATGGGCACATCAGATTATCCATTTCCTTCAGACAGGAGAACTTCCTGAAGAGCAAGAAGAAGCGGAAAAAGTAGCCCGGCAGTCAAGTATGTACCAGTTTGTCGACGGCACACTGTATAGAAGAAGACTCAACGGTGTGAAATTGAAGTGCATTCACCGGGAAGATGGAGAAAAGCTGTTGGCAGAGATACATGGAGGCATATGTGGTCACCACATTGGCGCAAGAGCACTTGCCGGCAAAGCTTTCCGGCAAGGTTTCTTTTGGCTGAAAGCCCTCCAGGATGCAACTGCACAAGTAACCAAGTGTGAAGCGTGCCAGTTCCATTCCAAGCAGATACACCAGCCAGCTCAAGCTCTCCAGACGATCCCTTTATCCTGGCCATTTTCGGTCTGGGGGCTCGATATCCTCGGCCCCTTCCCCCGAGCTGTCGGGGGCTTTGAGTACTTGTACGTTGCAATCGACAAGTTCACAAAGTGGCCGGAAGTGGAACCAGTGAGGAAGGTGACAACACAGTCAGCAGTCAAGTTCTTCAGGTCGATTGTTTGCCGTTTCGGGATCCCTAACAGGATCATCACCGACAACGGCACACAATTCACGAGCCGCACCTTCATGCAGTATGTCCAAGATCTTGGCGCCAAGGTCTGCTTGGCTTCTGTTGCTCATCCGAGAAGCAACGGTCAAGCGGAGAGGGCAAATGCTGAAGTGCTGCGCGGGCTCAAGACCATGACTTTCGACAGGCTGCACAGGTGCGGAAGGAACTGGATTGAGGAGCTGCCGGTGGTTCTTTGGTTGATCAGAACGACGCCAAATCGAGCCACTGGCCAGACACCTTTCGCTCTAGTCTGTGGAGCAGAGGCAGTTCTCCCCACAGAACTCGTATACGGGTCACCTCGAGTGCTCGCTTATGATGAGCTTGAGCAAGAGCAGCTGCGACAAGATGACGCGCTGCTCCTTGAGGAGGACCGTCTTCAGGCTGCTGTACGAGCTGCTCGATACCAGCAAGCTTTGCGCCGCTACCATAGCCACAAAGTTAATGCCAAAAGTTTCGAGGAAGGCGACCTTGTTCTTCGGCGCGTTCAGTCCGCCAAGAATTCCAACAAGTTAACGTCGAAGTGGGAAGGCCCTTACCGGGTGAAACGAGTCACTAGGCCTGGCGCTGTCTGCCTTGAGACCGAAGATGGCATTCCGGTGAGCAACTCCTGGAACATTGAGCATCTTCGTAAGTTTTACCTGTAGGGCGCGGTTGCCGGAACCTGTTCCGGCAACCACCTTTTGTACAAGTCTTGCCGATGTTGCATGTAATCCTTTGTACAAAGCCGGACGCAGATCCCGTGCATAAGTAAAGCTCATGTGCTCCGCACATCTTGTCAATTTCATGCATTATATTCTTTTGCATGCGTTATCTGACACTTTGTGCAGCACCTACCCCCGGTAAGCAATAACGAGCCGAAAGGCTCCATATCTTTATTTTCTCTTCTTTCTTTTTCTCAACAAAGGAAAGGAAGGTTCCCTCGCACACAAGTTTGCCGGGGGGGGGGGGGAAGGAGAAGATAATGGTGTGGACCAGGCGTCGTTTAAGGAAGTTTTCGCCTTGCCGAGAAGCAAACGACAGAAAAGCTAAGTTGCCAAAGTTTGAGCAATTAGTTTAAATTTTTAAGTTATCTTCCTCGAACGACTGCGCTTTGTATGGAAAACCTGTGCACGGAGGAACCAACTCGTAGCTAGTTGCGCCCTTACTTTGTTTCGAGTCCGCTCAACAGCTTGAGTCTGCTGCAACTAGTCGCGACAAGGTTTCTTGTCGGAAGCGGCACCGCCAGCAGGCTGCTGACGTCCCGCACTCAGCGCTCGCGGCTCGGGTGCCTGCGCCGACAAGTTCCCTAAAAGCGTAGGGTAAAAACATACAAAGGGATGAATCTAGTAAAGGAAATAACGTAGCAATCGATACTAGAAATAGAGTTATATTACAAGATAACTTGTCGCAGCTCTAACAGATTGATCTCATAATATGGCCAGCAGCGACAAGGAGAAAGAGAAAACGGGCGGCCTAGTCTACGCGATCGCCCTCAACCCTCTTGATCTCGCTCACCTTGTCCACAATGGGTGCGACAAGGGCCTTGAGCGCTTCCAGATCAGCGTCAGGCGGCAAGGACCTCAGGACGTTGGTGAGGTTGAGGCCTGGGTTGCGGAAGGCCACCTTCACCAGCACCTTCTGAAGAACTCCCGCGCAGATCTTGCGCGATTCGTCGTCCAGCTGCTTTGGGATCTTCTCCCGGAGCCGCTGGAGGGCCGTCGCCACGCCTTTGAAGAACAAGCTGAGCTTGGCGCTGGGTTGGAGATGCTCGTCAGAAGAATACCCGAAGTCCTCCATCCCCAGCTACGCCAGCTCCCAATCGATGACTGCAGCAATATTCACCAGACCCTCGGTCCAGTGCTCCACAGTCTCCCTAAATGAGTTCTGGGTGACGGCAATACTCGCCAGGAGCGCCTCGTCAGCCTTGATCTTCTCCAACAAGGTCACCTCTCGCTCCCTGGCGCCGTCCAGCGTCTGAGTCAACGTGGCCAGCTTCAGCTCGAGATCTGCGTTGGAGTCCTTGGCGGCGCTGAGCTCCTTGCTCCTCTCAGCGAGAAGGCCCTGCAGCTCACCATGAGCGGCAGCGTCCTTCTCGCGCTCACGCTTGAGCGTGGCAAGCTCCTCGCCGCTCGCCCTGAGATCGGTTTCCAGCTGCGCCACCTTCGTCTCCAGCTCCTTCTTGGCGGCCTTGGTAGCTGCGGCAGCGTCCTTTGCTTCCTTGAGCGCCCCACCAATTGCTTGCTCGCACTCGGTAAGCTCCTCTTCGTGGCTGTCAAGGTTAACCTTGCGCTGCGCTAGCTCTCCCTCTTGCGCAAATAGATTTTCGGCGACAAGCCGCTGCTTCTCTTCGACCTCAGCCTTCTCGAGGAGGAAGGCTTTCCGCTCCTCGAGAAGTTGCTCCCGCTCCTCCGCCAAGGACCGGAGAGTTTCTTGCCTGAGGCCCCGGAGCTCCTCCGCGCGCTTCTCAATGTCAACTCCCGCCCTCGCGACAAGCGCTTCTCGGGAAGCCAGCTTGGCTTGTCAGGCGCGGTAGAGTGACATCAGTTTCCGCAGCAGCCGCTCCTCCTCAGGCTCGTCATTGCTGCTGCTTGGCGCGTCGACCAGCGTCTGCCCAGCGGAGGCGAGCACTTCTCCATCCAGGATTTCTCCTTCGACCGGTGCCCTGAAGCTTGACGCCCAGGGAAGCTTGATGAAGATGCCGTCATCGGCCTTCAAGTAGGCGCCGGGCTGGGGCTCTTCGGAGCCTAGCGCTGTAGCAGCGGCGGAGGGATCGGCGGTCGGTGCAGCACCTGGCGCTCCTGCGGCCTCGGGGCCGTCAGTACGATCGCCGGATCCCTCTCCAGCTTCTGCGTCGGCAGCTTCGGCGGCCTCCTCACCGGCGGGCTCATCAGCGCTGGCCTCTCCTTCGGTGGCGACGGCGTCGTCGGCACTGCCACGCGCGCCCTCCTCGCCGGCGTCCTCGGTCTCCATCGGCTCCGTGGCAGGTGGATCTGACGGACGGAGAAGGGAGAGAAGTCAAGCAAATATGCAAAAAGAAAGTCAGAAGAAGAAAAACCCAAGGGCAAGTTTTTAGGCAAGTGGGTTACCTGTGCTAGGATCTGCGGTCGTGGTCTCAACCACCGGAGGATCACTGGCGCTGTCCCTTGCCGGAGAACGCTCCCTTGCCGGGGGATCCTCCCTTGGTGGTGTAGTCGAAGCAGATGGCACTTCGGGAGCGGCTTCCGGGCCCTCCTGGTGAGGCTGCTCTGCTCCTACACAAATCCAACAGTCAAGATATCAGTAGAGAAAAGAGCACCCATGCGCGCCTGACAGCAGGAAGTAAACTATAAACTTACGCTGGGGGCTGCGCTGGGGGCTGCTTTGGGGAGTAGTTGCCGGGTCCGTCAAGGTGGTCTCAGACACACCCCCTGCTGACACGGTGGGATCATCTTCGATGACAATCACCGGGGCCTTGGCTCTCTTCGCCGCTCTCTGGGCCAGCGTCCTGAAAAGGAATGGGTTCAGATTGAAGCAAGTCAAATACAAGACGAAGAACTACAAGAACACCAAAGAAACTTACTCTTCTTCTTCCTCGTCGGAGCTGAGCGCGGAGAGATCGAAGTCTGCTCCCCTCCGGTGCGGCGAGGCGGAGGAGTAGGTTCCCTTGCCCGCTTGGCAAGGGCGGTAGCGGTGGACCGGGAAGATCCCACTCCAGTTGCCGCAGCAGCGTGAGGTGCTCCCGCGGCAACAGTGCTTTCCGCGGTAGAGCATGTCGCACGGCTTGGCGGCTGTTGGCTCGTTTGCCGCCCCGCTATGTCCCCGGCCCTGCGGAGACGCCTTCTTGGTGCAGCCGGGGGCTCCACTTGCGGCAAGCTGTCTGAAGGTTCGGGCCCGAGAAGATATCCCTTGCCGGGCTCGCTCGGCTTGTCTTCAGGCCCGGCAAGCTCTTCCTCGCCGACAAACTCCTCGCGCTCGGCAAGGCTTGCCGCCTCTGCTGCCTCTGCTTCCTCCACGGTGAACCCGAACTCGCCCGCGGCTGCTGCTGCCGCAGCCTCTTCCGTCCTAGTGGCGATGCGCTGCAGCTCCGCGTAGGTGGTGTCATGGGTGAGGCTCTTTTGTTCGTCGGCGCGGACCGGCACTTCTACCAAGTCGTCGAAGAACGCCCGCACGACGTCATCCGCAGGCTCTTGCCAAGTTGGGGCGATTCCATGTGAATCGCACGACGACATCATCGCGCGGATCCGGTCGAGCGAAGAATTGTTGCACAACGGAACGACGCTCCTCGGCAACGTGAATGGATGCTGAGGATCGCGTTTGAACAGCTCCAGGAGCATCGCGTCCAGCTCCAGGACGGTGAAGTTGAAGTTGAGACCTGGGCGCAGCCTCATGATATCCGCCGAGTTCTTGAACTCCCAGGCGGGTCTCCCCCTCTCCTGCAGGGGGGCGATGCGACGGCGAAGGAAATCTGCGCCAACGGCGCCTACAGTGAGCCCGGCAAGCCTAAGGCGAAGGATCCGGGTGTCGGCAATCTTCAGCTTGTCGTCTTCCGGGGCCACGCTGCTCCAATCATTGCCATGCACTATTGGGGCTTGGCGCAGGGCAGTAAACGGCTGCGGGTTCTCCTCAACGATCCAGCACCACTCCGCTCTCCACTCCTCCCATTTGCTGTGAAGCTCTCCCTCCAGATAAGCTTCTTTCTTGCCGACTCTCGAGATCCAAGCGATTCCACCGGCGAGGGGCTCTCCTCTCTCGACTCGAGGCATGAAGAAGCTGCGAAAAAGGGCTACATTTGGGTGAACTCCGACAAAGTTTTCGCACAGATGTGCGAAAACAGCCATGGTCAGAACGACGTTGGGGGTGAAGTCAAGGAGGCGGAGCCCGTAGGTGTTCATGATGTCGTAGAAGAATTCCGAGAAGGGCGGGCAGAGCCCGCAATAGAAGAACAACGCGAAGAAGGGGTACCCGTTTGGAGCCAGTTTCAAAGCGGTGGCCGGGAGTACCCTCGTACGCGGATGCGCTCGCGTCTCCGTCGACCAAAAGAGGTAGTAGTACTCCCTCAGCTCCTTCGTGCCGAGCTGGGGGGAGAAGATCGCCCGCTCCTTCCGCAGCGCCGACTTCACACCCTTCCCCTTGTCGGCTTTTGGAGCCATGGTGGAGGTGGTGGGGGAGATCGACGGCGTTTGGTGGTGCTGGTGGCAATGGGGGGCGGAGCGCTGCTCTCTCTCAGCTTCGAGAAGAAGGAAGAGGGGAGCGGCGGAGATTTGTGAAAATGGAGAAGCAACCGGCGAGATGGGCGAACTGCCCCTGTTTCCCCTGCTTATAAAGAGGGAGGGGGCGGATGTTTCGCCCGTCCGAATAAAGAATCCACCCACGATCTCTCCCACGACGCCGCATTCGACGCGTGCCGTTGGGGAAGGCGCGGTGGATACAGAGTAAGATACGGCGTAGCCCAGGCCGCGTGTGCCCGTGCCCTGTTTTGGGCCTGGCCCAACATCGCTCGACACTGTGTGTGGCCTAGGCCCGGGGGCTCCTGTCGGTGTACTAGAGTAGGGGTACCCTAGTACCCCGAACTTGTGCACGGGCAGTTGCAGCGTCCCGCGGCAAGGGCTTGCCGGGTGACCGCCAGGGTCCTCCGTGGTCCCTTTGAAGCCATTCAAGAACAAAGTGTTCAAGCCAAGAAGACAAGGCCCTGACAAGAGGAGCTTGCCGGGAAGGCCAACCGAGGCATCTCAAGGAACTTGCTGCGACGCACCACGCGTCCCGGCAAGGCCCGGTGAGCGACAAGCTTCCAGGCGCGACAAGACAACGACCGCGGCAAGGCACTTTCCGCGGCAAGCGGCCACTCTGTGCCCACTCTCCAGCGCATCCACCAACGTGTCACCCTAGGAGCCTTTCCAGGCACGTGTGGCGGGAGGCTGTGCAGCCAGCGGTGCGCGGTGGCATGCGACGCTGACAAGATCGCCATCGTGGCAAGCGGTGGCGCCCCTGACGGTCCTTTTCTGCACTGTTTGGGCGACATAGACGGGCATTTAATGCCCTTGTCCCCTACCGTCAGGGTTAGGTAGGATACACTGTACAGGTAGCTGTACCAACCACCTCTCTTTTTACATTTGTACCCTTGTTTACGTTGCCACCTGTCGGTGACCCCTTGAGCATATAAAAGGAGGCCCATGCGCAACGTAAGGGGGGTTCGGCTCAGTTCGAAGCCAGAAACACAATCACGCTCGGTCTCGTTAGCAGCTCGTGTGTACTGTAGCACTTAGCACTCTCGAGCAAGAACACAATACAATCAGACAAGCAGCAGTAGGAGTATTATCTCTCCGGAGAGCTCCGAAGCTGGGTAAACTGCTCGTGTGCTTCGCCTCGATCTGCTCTTCGTGCGATCTCCGCCCCCCGCCGAACCGAAAGGGGCTCGGTCCGCCGGTCCCATAGGTGTTCGTGTGTCAGTTTCCCCGACAAATATTGTGTATATGATGTAAAAAATAAGCATTGCAATACAACATATGCATTATATGAGTAATATAACCCTCCCAAGTTTGAGCATACACCTCAGGGGGATAATAGGACTGGTCATCTGCCTCTGAATCCTCCACTGAAGAGCTATCTGTAACAAGCAAGATATCTGCTTCAGCAGGTAGCATTGTCTGCTCTGAAGACCTTGTTTTCACTCTAGATTTCTCCATCACCAATTCAAATGGCTGATGCACAAGAAGAGCAGTTGAATATACAAACATTGTCGACAAAAGCAATGAGAAATACAAAAAAAGGATGACATGATATAATTCACATATATGACGCTTGCCTAAACAGCATGGCATTGCATAATTCACATACATAATGCCTTGCAACAAGATAACATTGCATAATTCACATATATAATGTCTTGCAACAAGATGGCATTGCATAATTCACATATATGGTAATTAGACACTAAATAGGTGGCATTCACACAAAGCATGTCTAAACTAAGCAAATGACATAGCAATGAAAGATACCATACGCACGATATGAGTAACATAACCCTGCCAAGTTAGGGCATGCACCTCAGGGGGGAAATATGACTGGTCATCTGTCTCTGAATCCTCCTCCGAGGAGCTATCGGTAACCAACAAGACATGCGCTTCGTCAGATATCATTGTCTGCTCTGAAGACCTTGTTTCCACTCCAGATTTTTCCATGGCTGTGCCGAATGGCTGATGCACAGGAAGAGTAATTGAATGTACTAAAATTGTTGACAAATTTAACACATAATAAAAAATGATGGCATGATATAATTCACATATAAGATGACTTGCTAACCAGGGTGGCATTGCAAGATTCACATATATGATGCCTGGCTAGACAAGATGACATTGCATGATTCACATATACGATAAAGAAACAAAACAGATGGCATTGACACAAAGCATGTCTAAACTAAGCAGATGACATCTTTAATGTATACAGTAAGCAATGCAAGGCACCATATGCATGATATTACCAACATCAGCATGCCAAGTTAGAGCGAAGACCTCATGGGGTAAATAGGAGTGGTCTTCTCCTTCTGAATCCCCCTGAGAACAGTTATCTTCCTCTTGATTACGATCCGAAATGGGTGGAGGGGGGGCTGCCTTTGCACCCACCATGGAACGACGTCTGCATGAAATTTTATTGCCATGCAAGGCTCGTCTCTTTTGCTCTACATGATCAGTTCCATTGTGTACAATAACTGGCATGCATAGGAATAAAACATACTGAGATTATGTAAGGAGTGCATGCACAAATCCAGAATGATGGTAGCAAACTGTGGATAGACCCAAAACCAATGATAGCAGGCAGATAATAGCTTTAGTTAAAAAATACAGATAATGGCTCCTTTAATGTTTGTTTGCACCCAACATGAAACCCATAGTAGACACCGGAGATTAACTAGATAGTAGACATATAGTACTGATTGCTGCCCCAATATGTACCCCACAACCATTTAAAAACTCAAGTTTTAGCATTAGTTTGGACCTGACTCGGAGTCTAATAGGTGAACACGATGATAATGTAGCATGTCATCATATTAAGCGACACATAACATAAGCAGACACGGAAGAGTGAGACCTCTCTTGCGGACCCGTGTAGTCCTCAAGGTCATCTGCTTAGTTGATGATGGTAATGCAGTTGTCGTGGCTGCCGGCAGCGGGGAAGAAGATCTGAGGCGGCGAAAGACAGTCTGGAGAGCGGATCCCTGCTGTGGTGAACCCTTCCGTTGTTGGAGCAGCTGAGCTGGGGTGGAACACAGCGCCGCAGGAGCAGGACAAACCACACAAGGTTTTCTTTGACACATATCTGTAACAGAAGTAATTGAGTAAGGGCTTGTTTGAATTTGAGGATTCTAACAATGCAGGGATAGGAAATAGAAAAGAATAGGATAGGAATGCACGTGCAAAATAGAGAATTTAAAAACACAGGATTTCTGCAAATCTGGGTGTTTGATTCACAACAATTGGAAGATCACAGGATGCACAAAAGCATGGTGAGATTAAGTCAAACCACAAGAAAATGTACGGTTATAATGCTATTATCCTACTATCTCTTAGTCTTGTGCTTGATGAATAGGAATATGAAAAGGAGAAGTGGAAATTAGAATTCCTACGGTTTTTCTTTCAAGGAGACACTAAAGGAACAAATCCTACATTTTTCCTTTGCTCCATTCCTTTGCACCAAATTCATGAAAAGTAGTACCATAGGAAACTTTCCAATTCCTATGTTTTTCATTCACTTTTCCTTTCAAGCATTGGCGATTCTAGTAGGCAGGCTTGAGCAAGGAAAATCCTACACTAAAAAAATGTTTTTGTGCTACTTCTATTACTTTGGACCCAGGCCACTGCCATACTAGCTCAACTCCCAGGCCCATCGACAAATGCACAGCTCAAACACGCAGAGATAAATAATGATGGCGTTCAAGAGAGTCCATCACGGATAGCTAAGTTGCCTGGTACCTCATTGCTTGTCATATAGTAGGATAAAATAATCGTATTTCCCGTTACTACGAGTGCTCAGTGGACAATATATATAACATGTGGAGTAAAAAAGAGATGCAACAAGTGTACAACCTCTTTGGCGAAGCCATGTCGATCTCAGCGTGATTGGGTTGGCCGGTGAGGATGCTCCGGCTGACTTTGCTATCGGAGGAGGGGAAGAAGATCTTAGGCATCTGGAGATGGAGCCCGAGGTACTGCTCCGCTGTGATGGAGGGTTTCGTCATTGGAGCAGCTCCGGTGAGTTGTACGACGCCGAGGCTGAAGCAGGACAAGAGAGACAACGAACAACGTTAACCTGAGTGGAATTCTAATAGCATCTCCAATACATGATGTAAAATATGTAACCACAAAGTGATAGATGTAAAATACATCAGCCGCTCATCTCTGAACTTAACTGTCGAAACTGAACTTAACTGTCGAAACTGAACCTAACTGTCGAAACTGAATTTTGCTGTCGAAACTGAACGCACTAGCAAGGTGAGGCGACACGTCGGTCGACTGACTTTTTCATCTATGGTCAGTCGATTTTGCAGCCGTTGGATACGAAATCAAGGGCATGCGGTTCATCTTCAACCTCCACCCCCCTGAGCCGCCAGCCACCACCGGCCAAACAACAGCCACCCGCCGCCCGCGGCCGACGGTGCGCCGCCCCGCCTGCCCCGAAAACACTCCCCACCACCGGTCCGCTGCCGCCTCGGCCATCCCTCTAGCCCCCCCCCCCCCCCCCCCGTGCCGAGCTTTTTCTCCGGCGATCCCCACGCCACCGCCCCGCCAACGCCCCACCACCGCCGGTGACCACCGCCCCCATCCTAAACCCTAAGGTAGATAGTGGGGTACCTCTCCAGCGAGCCCCCCTCCCCGCTGCGGCTGGTTCTTCCTTCACCCCGGTGAGCCCACCCCTTGGAAATCGACTGACCCAAAAGTCGATTCAGTCGACTGAAGTGTAGCCAAATCGGAGCAGCATCGCAAGCAAGAGCAGCAGCGCGAGCAAGAGCAATAGCAAGAGCAGACCATGCAGGGGACCGAGAGCAAGAGCAGAGAAGCAGCGCGAGCGAGAGCTAAAGCAGCAGCAGCTCCTACTGATGTGGACGTCGACGCCGAGGGAGCGACGTCATGGAGGAAGTGGCCGGCGACGCCGCCGTGGATGGAGCCACGCTGTGTCGGCTCAGGACCGAGCGCTGGCAGCACCGTGAGATCGAATCAAGAAGAAAATGCGGCGATTAGTGTACAACCTCTTTGGTGGCGCCGATTAGGCCGCAACTTCAGCCGAAACGGTGATGATGATGCTCTTCCGGTGGTGTAGGTGAAGACGGCGGTGTGGGAATGGAGGTGGCGCGAAAGACGAGGGGAACATCGGGGCAGCTCCTTGGAGGTGGAGGACGGGGTGGCTGAACCGGCGGGACAATGAGATCGACGACGGATCCTCATCCGGTATGGTGGATGAGGTACATTGAGGTGTTGTTGTGGACGACGTCGTCGGGGGAGAAGCTCCGGCTGGGTGGCGGACGGAGAAGGGTGTGGGGTTTCGTCGTGGGTTTTCGCGGCCTCGGTGTATGAATGGGTGGGCGGATGGGATGGCAGTGGGGAACCATGGCTTAGAGACGCGCTTGTCCGAAATGTGGGGTAAGTTACGAAAGTACCCCCATCGATTTGAGGCGGTTCTTTCGGTTCAGGGGTACCACGGGCATTTCACGTGTCGGGATTTCACAGGAGGTGGGAGTTTTCGCGCACGTTGTAATTTTGGAATAGCAAGGTGCGGGTTGAGATGGAGGGAGTTGTCGGAGCACAACGAGACAAAGATATATCTTAAATATTTTGGGCTAACAAGGCGCGGGTTTAAGAGGCGGGAGTTTCGCAACACGATAGATAGAGATGCTAGCTTCAATTTTCGGCATAACAAGGCGCGGCTTAAATTTTTGGAAGAACAAGCTTAACGTGTACCCAAAAAAAGACAATTTGCACCTCAACACACACAACACACACACAAACACCATTTAGACTAGAGTAAGGTACACGTGCATTGCACGCATGAGATTTGGCAACCAAATTATGAATAAATACCACATTATAGCATGCAAGCTTTGAGTCATATATGCATGATGTAGATGTTCGTTTAATTCTTATAGTTCATTTCATTCAAAATCATCTAGTTTTTATAAGAAAGCTAATCTATTTTAAGATTCATGGAATTGTGCGTTGTAAGACATAAAGTAAAAACAAATAATGGCAAATCATGTAGAAAAACATTTGGGCAATTATGATACGGAAGATTCTAGAACAAATAAGAAGTGCTTGTGTTTTGATGTTTGTGCATTATGCTTAAGTTCAACCATGGAGTCTTCTAGATTATACATGTGGCGAAATCTGGTGGAATCTAGATGATATCCAACGGCCAATAGTGCTCAAATTTGCCATCTTTGGACCTTCGGATTCGCCTCATCCAACGATCATCTTTCAAAGTTGAAGTTACTCGCTTACAATATAGAAAAATATATAATATAATATATATATATGGGTATAGATATAGATATGTGATGCAAAAGCCGCCCATCATCTCCAATTACATGCACGGATGCGACACGGGCAAATGATGTCTGCCATCGGTATCTCAAATTCAAATCAGTCTGACCTTGTTCAATGTGTATACATTACAACATGCTCGTTTCCAAAGCACACCGCGCAGATCTCCATTTTATTCATGCATGCATGGGTCTCAAACATCAGGATCTCTTATTCAAATATTTGAATTCAACTTTACATTGATTATGACCTCACCTATTCTTTTACACCCACACAGTAGTCTTCTCTTTATAATTGTACCACTAACTTTCTCTCGTGCATGCATGGACACACACTACCAGTCGGCATTATCTATTGCACACATGCAATCTTTTTCTTCAAGTCGGTCTCCCATGAAGGCACACACCCACAAACATCCCCCTCTCCCTCATACCGGGCATTCTTTATCTCTCATGCGTGCATGCGCAACGATCGATGTTCCTCTATAAATGTGTGTATATAGCTAGGTCTTTCATAGTTTTCCACACAAACCGATCAATCGATATATCCAGTGAGGTCTCACCCTCTTTCCCATGTCCACATCAATCAATCTATACCTTTCCCACGTCCACATCGATCAATCTATACCTCTCTATATAGGATTAACATAAATAGATAATACACCACATTAATTATATATCCAACGTCCCCCACTCATCATCCATGCCTTCCGCTTCATCTCTCAGATGCATGCACAATGGCGAAGACAGGGGGCAGTAAGGGCCCTGCCCCCCCTAACATCACTATATATCGAGGCTAATATGAATGTGATCATTAGACAATTGCTGCTAAAAAGGTTTAATTCCATGAATTGACCCTCCTCGTAAAGGATTAGCAATGCTTGCCCCCCTAGCTCATTTATTTTTCATGGCTCCGCCACTGCGTGCAACAACGCACGTGTTCGCCCCCTTACTCTAAATATCGATCTCACACTTGTGCATTCCTTCATAGTCTCCCTCCACTCAGCCCCTCACACCATCTTCTAGCCCCCCACCGGATTTTGCCACATGTACAATATAGAAGACTCCATGGTTGAACTTAAGAATAATGCACAAACCTCAAAACAATAGTGGTTCTCTTTTGTTCTAGAATCTTCCGTATCATAACTGCCCAACCTTTTTTTCTAGTTGAATTGCCATTATTTGTTTTTACTTTATGCTATACAACGCACAATTCCATGAATCATAAAATAGATTACGGGCTTCTTTGATTCAAAGGATTCTCAAAGGAATTTTGGAGGATTCTAATCATTAGGAATTTTTCCTATCTTGGTTGTTTGATTCATTGTAAACCATAGGAATTTTTCCATATGATTCATTTGCACTAGATTTCATAGGAAACATCCCATCCACTCAAACCTCTTTGAAAGAATTCTGCGTTTTTTCTATGCACAATCAAACACTCGTACAATCCTGTAGGATTCAATACGACATTCCACTATAATCTCATGTTTTTCATATTCACGCGTTCTTAGTTTTTTTATAAAAACTAATTTGATTTTGAATGAGATGAACTATAAGAATTAAACGAAGGGCTACATCACGCATATATGACTAAGAGGTTACATGCTATAGTGTGGTATTTATTCATAATTTGGTTGCAAAATCTGATGCGTGCAATGCACGTGTAAATTACTAGTACTTAGAGTATGTGCAAAACACGTAAATTAGAATATCAATGGCATGCTACACAGTGTCTCTCTTACAGTTCATGAAGCCACGTGGCACATGTGGAGGCGTTGTTGCGACCTCCTTGCATGGATTGATCACAGTGACGTGCTACTAGTCCCAGAAGAATGTACTCGTCCTCCCTGAGCCATACTGGCGGTACATGCACGAAGCGAAGATGTGCACGCACGCCACGCACGCACTCATTCCCTCACACGCACACGCGGGTACACGGCGGACGCAATTTTGTACCAAGATCCACCCCATGTGATAATTTGACGCGTTTAAAGTCGTTCACTTCATTGATGGTCAATTAATACAACACATGCAAATTGAGTGGACGTGAGGGCGGAAGAAAGACATTATTACTCCACTGCGCGCATGCGAGTAGTTAAATCGTGGGTTGCTAGTAGTACTTCCATTGGTCTCCTTCATATTTTGTGCCAATTTTTGACAGTAATATAATATTTATGCATTTGAGCAGTGTAGTCTACTTGAAATTTATGTTCCACTAAACTCATCGGGAGCCGTTTCTGGCCTCGAAACTAAAACCGTCAATTAATCTTTACCTTGTTCCCATCACATTCGAAAGCCTGCTCACACATACTAGTACTACGTACCAAACCTGAACGTGTTCCCACTATGCAGGTATTAATACTACTAGTGCTAGTACTTAGGTTATAAAAAAGGGAACTACCTAACCGAAAATTACTCTACCTTTCCTCCTCATAAGTTCTTCTTCTTCGTCCGTCGTTGCCATGGCCGGTGATCAGAGCTCTAGGTAGAGAACTACTCGTAACAAGGGAGCGGCAACCAAGGCTGCGGAAAAAAAAGGGCTCACCGCCACGCAGATACCTTGAAAGATCTCTCACGGGCAGGCGATGGCTCCCAGGAGCGCCCTAGCCGTGGAGGCGAACATGCCGAGCCTGTGGAGCTGGAGTCGTTATCCCTCGACGGCATGCCCGATCAGCTCAATAAGCACCTCAATAAGTAGAAGGAGTTCATCCAAGGCTTGACGGAGTTGCTGAAGGAGAGCCTCGACGACATGCCCGCTGAGCTCAATCAGCAGGGGGAGTTGACCGCCGGCTTGGTGATGCTGCTGAAGAAGAGCAATGCCTCGGAGAAGAAGGCGATCGGAGAAATCCTGCGACTTCAGGAGGACAAGGCGAAGCTCTGCCACGAGATTGACCTGTTGAAGGAGAAGAACGCCGGCTGGAAGAAGCTGCATGAGAATAGTAGTTCCTCGATGAAGATGCTGCAGGCCCTCGTCATGGAACAGAAGGAGGATTTGGCGAAGCTCCGCATAGAGCACCCAGCTGCTGTCAAGGTACGTAATGCGGCCGTGGAACAGATGATGAAGGCTCGCGTCGAGAAATCCCGCGTCATGGACAGAATGAAGAAGATGGCGGATTAGACGCGCAAGGATATGGAGGTCGTGGAGGCAATGAAGAAGCAGTTACGACTCCGCGGCGAATTAGATCATTTGGGGTGATAATCTTCCTTCTTCTTTTGCTGCTGTGTTTCATCTTTTGCTTCGGGTGTTTCGCCGCATGTGTCACGTTCTCTGCGAGGCATGAATAGAACAATGGTTTTTGTTTTTTGAGGGAATGAATAGAACAATGCTAACAATGAGATGACTAGCAAATTAGATCATTTTTTATCGCCATATGGCACTGGGCTGCCTTGTTTTGTGCTCCTCCGTCGCAGTACTACTCCAGTGGAAAACTTTAGTATACCGCACGGTTCTTTGCTCCTCCTCAATCAGGTCGTCAGCGCATTTATATGAGCAATCAAATCACAAGGCCCCGCCTTCCAGCAGTAATGAGCCGTCAAATCACAAAGGCCTCGCCTCTTGTGAAACCGACCAAGCTAGACTGCCCCGCCCTCTAGCCTATTAAAAAATGTATACTTTTGTACAGCAGTAGTATCGATGGATTGCGCCATGGAGCAAAACTTTAAATTAAAAAAAGTGGTACATATAGAGAGCGCTTGTCACCAAATTATGCATATAGTACTATTAAAAAGGCTAGTCACAATAATGGTGTCCAGCACAACCCACCCCTCAAATAAAACTAAGCACCCTGGAATTCTTTGACAAAACTAAGCACCCTGAAATTCTTTGACAACTAAACTGCTGGCTATATGATGTTGGCCATATATATTGTACGTATATAATGTGGATAAACGAGTGGTAGTACTATACCAACTAAAAGATGAAAGGTAAGAAATACTAGTATGTACTTACTGAAGAGTTAAAGTAACAAGAAGAAACATAACATAGTTCTGCTGGGGGCTCAGTACAACACACCCCTCAAATTAAATTAAGCACACCCGAAATTAAACTTTGCAACTATTCCGGTAGACACTACATTAGAACCACTGTAGGTGTCAAAACCGGCGGATCTCGGGTAGGGGGTCCCGAACTGTGCGTCTAGGCGGATGGTAACAGGAGACAAGGGACACGATGTTTTACCCAGGTTCGGGCCCTCTTGATGGAGGTAAAACCCTACGTCCTGCTCGATTGATATTGATATTGTGGATGTTTACAAGAGTGGATCTACCACGAGATCAAGGAGGCTAAACCCTAGAAGCTAGCCTATGGTATGATTGTAATGGTTGTTGTTGTGTCCTACGGACTAGAGCCATCCGGTTTATATAGACACCGGAGAGGGCTAGGGTTACATAGAGTCGGTTACAATGGTAGGAGATCTACATATCCGTATCACCAAGCTTGCCTTCCACGCCAAGGAAAGTCCCATCCGGACACGGGACGAAGTCTTCAATCTTGTATCTTCATAGTCTTGGAGTCCGGTCGATGATGATAGTCCGGCCGATGATAGTTCGGCCGATGATGGTAGTCCGGCTATCCGGACACCCCCTAATCCAGGACTCCCTCAACCACCATGAGCAACGACACTGCCACCTTACTTGGAGTCCTCGTCCACGTCCTCGACTTCGTCCTTGTCCCTCTTCCTCTTGGCCGATACTTCTTTGCTTGAACCGCCAACTTGGCTGTTGCTCTTCATCCAACCCTTGTAGATATTGAAACAAAGGTAGCCATCCATTGCAGCATACTGGATGCGATCTATATCTAGTACATTCCGCTGCCATGCATGACGATGAAACGTGTATGGAGGTTTCTCCAGTTTACCGTACGAAGGATGAACCATGGCTCCTGCCAGGGTCAGCATTGAAGGCTGATGAGAGGACACCAGCCGATTCTTTTGGAGGTCGAAGGTGTTTCCTACAACGAGGCATATCCGATGCAGGACTTCTTTGTCGTTATCAAAGTCTACAGTAACGAATTTGACTAGGTTGTTCTCGAGGAAGTCCTTAAAATCCTGGCACTCAATGTCGGCATGGCATATGTGGTAGACCAAGCATAAGTCATGCACGCAAACCTGGATCACGGCGGGCTTCTTCCTCTCTTCGTCCTTTAGCTCCTTCTCTCGTCCCACGACTGTGGTGTACTCAACATCTAGCCCGACGACCCACTCATCATGTGAGTCTTCGAACATGCGTCTGAAGTGAGAAAGGCATCCTTTCACCATCGCGGAAGAACGGGTGTAGATGATGTCGAACTCATCGCCGGTGATGGTTCTAACCTTGTACTCACCGCCGATCAGGAAGATTTGGGACGCCATGGATTTGGGTGGAGGGTTAGGATTAGTGGAACTGCCGTAATGTGAATGGACGAGACGACTAGGAGCGAACCGCCGTAGTATTAAAGGACGTGCGGAGACGAGTAGGAGCGAACTGCCAGCGTGCGAACAGCAGGATCGTGGCTTTCCATTCTCACATGATACGGGCTTCCGATAGCCCTTGGATCGGAGATCGAACGGTTACATGGCGTGATTCTAGACCAATGGGCGAATATCCTATCCTGGAGGGTTATTTTGCAAATTTTCAGCAACTTAGCATGCGACCGTTTGATCTCGGATCCAAGGGCTGCCAGGAGCCCGTATCATGGTCGCGCCTACCACGACCGTCGCGTCGCTCGCGCGGTCGCGCTCTTGGAGATTTAACATGGTGCGTTAGGCTATCTGATGTTGGCATGTCATACATAGTCATCACTTAGTCACTCATACTACAACAAGGTTGGCTATAAGGTTGGCTATAAGTGTATTTTTTTACTCCTCTCTATCTCTTTCTTCGTACTCCCTCCATCCCATAATATAAGAACGTTTTTGACACTAGTGTAGTGCCAAAAACGTTCTTATATTATGGGACACATGGAGTACTAGTATTTATTGCATTTGCCAAGGAGTGACCTCTTCCAATGAAATGGTGTTGCTAAGTTTTCTTCATTTAATTAGCTATAGACTCAAAATTGTCTTTTCACCTAGGTACACGCGCTTAGCACCGTTTCTTCCTTGGGTCACCAAACTAGTCTCTCTCTTCTTGATTAACTTGCCACATCAGACTTTATGCCTATGTGGCAAGCTTAAGCACCTGTAGGAGCAAGTAAGGTGCCCGTCTGTTGCACGGAAGAGTGAAATGCATTGATTGGGGTGTTGTTTATTTTGACAAAAGATGTGTGGGTCATCTCATGTGCAACCGGGTCGATGTGTCAAGCACCAAATAACAGTGCAGAATAGCAGGGGGACGCACCCCACTCGTACCGGCCCAGTGTTAGTAATGAGCAATGAGACGTCAAATCACAATGCCGCACCTTCCCAGACGGACGAAGCAACCATTATTTCACACTTCGGTTTGACATCATCTCAAACCACGTACTAGTATTGCTTCTGCCTCAAGAGGGACACGCTGTAGGACCTTGAAGTATGTCTAGAGGGGGGGGGGTGATTAGACTACTTGACCAATTAAAAACTTAACCTTTTCCCAATTTTAGACTTTGGCAGATTTTAGCTATCATTGAACAAGTCAAGCAATCATCACACAATTCAAGCAAGCATGCAAAGAGTATATAGGCAGCAGAAATTAAAGCATGCAACTTGCAAGAATGTAAAGGGAATGGTTTGGAGGATTCAAACACAATTGGAGACATGGATGTTTTTGGCGTGGTTCCAATAGGTGGTGCTATCGTACATCCACGGTGATGGAGACTTCAACCCACGAAGGGTAACGGTTGCGCGAGTCAACGAAGGGCTCCACCCACAAAGGGTCCATGAAGAAGCAACCTTGTCTATCCCACCATGGCCATCGCCCACGAAGGACATGCCTCACTAGCGGTAGATCGTCACGAAGTAGGCGATCTCCTTGCCCTTACGAACTCCTTGGTTCAACTCCACAATCTTGTCGGAGGCTCCCAAGTGACACCTAGCCAATCTAGGAGACAACACTCTCCAAGAAGTAACAAATGGTGCCTTGATGATGAACTCCTTGCTCTTGTGCTTCAAATGATAGTCTCCCCAACACTCAACTCTCTCTCATGGGATTTGGATCTGGTGGAAAGAAGATTTGAGTAGAAAGCAACTTGGGGAAGGCTAGAGATCAAGATTCATATGGTAGGAATGGAATATCTTGGCCTCAACACATGAGTAGGTGGTTCTCTCTCAGAACTGGTAAGTTGAAAGTGTAGGTTTGTTCTGATGGTTCTCTCCATCAATGAAGAGGAGGTGAAGGGGTATATATAGCCTCCACACAATATCTAACCGTTACACACAATTTACCAAACTCGATGGGACCAAATCAACAAACTCGGTTGGACCGATTTAGTAAACCTAGTGACCGTTAGGGTTTTCGGTGGGACCGACATGCAACTCGGTAGGACTGATATGGTTAGGGTTAGGGCATAACATAATCTCGGTAAGACCGATTACACAAACTCGGTGAGACCGATTTTGGTAATAAGCTTTCTAGAGAGTTGGTCAGGTAAACTCGGTGGGACCGATTCGCTCTTTCGGTGAGACCGAAAAGTTACGAAGGGGAAATAGAGAGTTTACATTGCAATCTCGGTGGGAACGATCGCTCACTTCGGTTAGACCGAAACGTTACGAAGGGAAACAGAGAGATTACAATCCCATCTCGATGAGACTGAGATCCCTATCGGTGAGACCGATTTGCCTAGGGTTTGTGGTAGTGGCTATGACATTTGAAATCGGTGGCGCCGGATAGAAAGAATTGGTAGGGCCGAGTTTGACTTTGGGTTAGGTCATATGAGGATGTGAGAAAGTAGTTGAGGGTATTTGGAGCATATCACTAAGCACTTGAAGCAAGAGGCTCATTAAGCAACACCTCATCCCTCCTTGATAGTATTGGCTTTTCCTATAGACTCAATGTGATCTTGGATCACTAAAATGTAAAATGAAGAGTCTTGAGCTTTTGAGCTTGAGCCAATCCTTTGTTCTTGATATTTTGAGGGATCCACTTTCATCATCCATGCCATGCCATTCATTGAGCTTTCCTGAAATAATAGTCTTGGAATAGCATTATCTCAATGAGCTATATGTTGTTATGAATTACCAAAACCACCTAGGGATAGTTGCACTTTCAATCTCCCCCTTTTTGGTAATTGATGACAACATATAGATCAAAGCTTCGACAAATGATAATAAGATTGAAAAACATCGTCACTTTGAGAAGTATGTGATAAGCAAGAGCTCCCCCTAAATTTGTGCATATTTTAAGATTTGCTTTGGACTGCAAATGCACAAGGAATTAGGCTCATGGGTTACTCTTCCATGTCACATACATCTTGGTGGAGCGCTCAAAATAATAAAGATTGAATACATGCACTCATCACCAAGCAAAGTGAATGATCATATAAGGATAGGTAAGATAATATCATCAAATAGGCATAAGTGTAGCTTATGATCATCAATGTCTCACAGATAATATCATAGTATCTCAATCAATCAAAAGCAAACAAAGTTTAACCACCAAAGCAAGAGAGAATAAAAGCAACACTCTCTCTCTCTCAAAGCCTATGATCTATACATTTTTCTCCCCCTTTGGCAACAAGTTACCAAAAAGTTCATAGAAAATGCATAGTGCTAGATCGACTCTCAGGCTTGATCTTCAGGTGGTGGTGTAGAGATGGCTCCTTGGACGAAGACTTCAGTTGATGTGGATGGAGCTGGAGGAGTTGGTGCTGGAGCTGGTTGCCCTGGAGCTGTAGCTGGAGCTGATGAAGTGGCTCTAGTGTCTGTCACAGGCACTGCAGCTGACCTTTGAGCTCTAGGCACTCTGGCAAATGCATCAGTGGTTGTCTTGCCCTTCCTCTCCTGCATGTCATCCTAAAGCTGCTCCACGACTGACTGAATCTCAATTACTTTGACATCAAGATCATAGAATTTTTGTTCCATGATTCTTTCCAGGCTTTCCCGATTTTGAGTTAGGATGGCCAACCCCTTCTCAATCCTCAGTGTTGATGCTATCAAGTAACCAAGATGCTCCTGCTTGTTCTTCAAAAAGTACTCAGATGCCTCTGCTTGAGTTGGCATCTTGTCAGCCTTCTCTTTCCTTGCTTTCTCCTTCTTCTCTTGAGCTTGTACTGATGATGGTTCATTCTCATTCAATACAACTTGATTATCCTCAAAGTCTGGATAGATAGCAAAGTGTTCCTTATCCAATAGATATTTTCCCGTGCCAATCTTTGAGTTAATCAACTCCTGAATTTGTGGGGCATATCCACAACTTCTCTTTTGGTGTGCTACAGTCCTCTTGATAGTCTCAACCATAAGGCTCATGACCTTGAATTTCTGTGGCACATCAAATATATGTAGAAAGTTTATTGCATGCCCTCTGATCATGTTGTGGTCACCTGACTTGGGAAAAAGAGTGTGCCTTAGGATCCAGTTGATCGTAGGAAGCCCTGACAAAAGAAAATGAACTGATCCAAACTTGAAAGTCTCAAGTGCATCATCAAGGATCTCCTTGTACATATGTGACATTGAGTTGTGATCCATTTTCTTCTTGGCATAAATGTCCAAGTCATCTTCACTTTCCTTTGGGGCATTGATCAGATTTTCCCATTCCTCAATGGTTGATTGGTATCTCGTTCCTTTAGACATCCAAACTATCCTGCCATCTGGATAGAAGTCTGCTGTGGAGTAGAATTGCATAATGAGTTCATCATTCCAGTTTGTGAGCTTCTGCCCAACAAAATCTGCAACTCCACAAGCAACAAAACTGTCTTGTACTCCAGGATAGTGTTCTTCATTTTCCTTCATGTAGGTCCAGTCGACCCACCTCATATCACACACTATGGGCTTCTGTAAGTGCATCTAGTGCCCTCAGTGATTTTGGTGTATTGAAGACTTATATGTTAAGGGACTAATGTGTTTGTGAGTGTACACAGGTCTATAAGTCTATGAGGAGTTTGATATTTACAGAGAAAGTCGACCCCTAAAAATGAATATCTTCGACTGAAGATTTTGGTATTCCTGAAGACTTTCAGGAAGACTTTGAAAGTGAAGAAATTGGTGTATCCATGAAGACTTGATATTCATGCGAGGAATATGAAGCTTGAAGACTTTCATTTTCATAGTTTTGTTTTTCTCTTTCTTGAGTCATAGGAAACACCGTACTGTTAAAGGGGGTCGAGGAAATACTAAGGAAAAATCTCCAAGTGATGCTCAACTCAAAATCCTACACCTACCAAACCCTTCGAGTGAAGCCTTTGGAAATCTCATACAGTTCAGTCAATTTCTTCAGTGACAGAGACGAATTCTTCTGGTCACTGAGGAATTTGTTCTGACTGGGGAGTTAGGAATTTGCCAGTGCGGATTGCCTACACAGTGAGGAACATGATAGCCCTGAGGAATTTGAGAGTCAAATTTCTGACCGTTGCTATGCTGTGCGCCAGCTGTCCCAAAATATCTTATCCACCTAACGGTCATATCAGACAAGGGCATTTATGTCTTATCATGTCAGGCTGCTCCCTAGGCTATAAATAGCCGCCCCCTACAACCACTAGCTGGTTGGCTGCTCCGAGAGAAACTGACACTTGTCATTTGAGAGCAACCCATCCTCCGAGGACTTTGAGCGAAAATCACCGAGTGAGGAAAAACCCAAACCCAAACACCTACAAACCCCAAAGTGATTGAGCATCACTGAAGAGATTGATCCTGCGTGGATCCGATGCTTGTTACCTTTGAAGACTGTGCTTCTTCCAGACGGTTAGGCTTCATGGTCTAGAGCATCCAAGAGGAATTTTGGATCGCTGAGTGACCGAGTCTGTGAAGGTTTGGAAGTCGCCTGAAGACTTACCACGAGTGATTGGACGAGGTCTGTGTGACCTTAGTTCTAGGAGAATACGATGAGGACTTGGTGTCCTGAGTTGCGTGCCCAGCGACTGGGTGTCCGGGACTGTGTGTCCTCGAGTTTAAATACTCAGCCGCTCCAACCAGACGTACAACTGAGACAACAGTTGGAACTGGTCTACCAAATCATTGTCTTCACCAACCTTACTGGTTCTATTTCCTCAACTCGTTCATTTCCTCATTACTATGTTGAGTGATTGTTCATATCTGTTTTTGAGGACTTTGACTGAAGACTTTCTCAACTTCCTCAGTTCAATTTCTTCAGTCTGTTTGTCTTCATCTTGTGTTATCCTGTGTTTATGCTTCTTGTACTCTGTGTTTGTCTTCATTTCATCATGATGACTATATCTGTATCCTGTTATGCTTACTTTTGAGTACTTATTCCGCTGCTAGTAGTTCTTCGCTAAGGAATTTCCTCACCGACAAATTCCTCAGTGAAGAATTCCTAAAAATCGCCTATTCACCCCCCTCTAGTCGATATAACGCACTTTCAATTGGTATCAGAGCAAGGTACTCCCTTGTTCTGTGTGATTTTGGTTTAACCACCTGGAGTTCTAGTTATGTCGACCGCAGGTATGATCAAGGTCTCTGCTGGGTGTCCTACCTTCGATGGCCCGGACTACCCCTACTGGAAGAATAAGATGAGAATGCATCTTGAAGCAATTGACAACGATCTCTGGTACGTTGTGGAAAATGGTGTTCCCTTAGTCACACCTTCCCTGAATGTTGCTGATGTGAAGAGATTCAAGCAACTTGACTCTCAAGCGAAGAATATCATATGTGGTCATCTGAGTAAAGGGCAGTATGGTAGATTGAGTGCTTTGGAAACTGATAAGCTTATCTAGGATAGGCTCTCCAAAGTAAACGAAGGAGTCTCAACTCAACGTGACTCTCGTGTTGATATTCTTCGCAATCTCTTCAACCGCTTCAAAAGACTGGACAATGAAAATGTTCAGCAAACCTTCGATCGCCTCACTGATATCTCAAATGAGCTTCAAGCGCTTGGTGCCACTGATATCACCGACCATGAGGTGGTGAAGAAATTGCTGAGATCACTTGATTCTTCATTTGACACTCTGGCACTGATGATTCAAGAGCGCGCTGATTACAAGTCACTAGATCCGGCTGATATCCTCGAGAGGCTAAATACTCATGAGTTCCAGCTTGCTGAAAAGAGAGATCTCTATGGTTAAAGCTATGGCAAACCACGTGCCCTGAAGGCCAACGCTGTGTCTGAATCTGAATGTGAAGACTCTGGTAGTAGCCTTGGTGATCCTGAAGAATTGAGCCAGGAGCTAGCACTGCTCGTGAAGAAACTCCATAATTTCTCAAGACGTGGTCGCTTTGGAAAATCCTCAAGGAGCAGTGATTCCTCATCAAGTGACTATAAGAGAAGACTTTGCCACAAATGCAAGAAACCTGGTCACTATATTCAGGATTGTCCTCAGTGGGAAAAGGAATTAAAGAAGAAAAAAATACAAGGATTACAGTTCTGATGACGCTAAGAAGAAGAAGAAATCTTCAAAATCTTCATCATCAAAATCCTCGAAGTCTTCATCTCACAAGAAGAGAAGCTCCAAGAAGGCTTGGGCATTCATTGGCAAGGAAATGGACTCTGAAGATGAATCTGAGGAACATGAGGAAGAGGAGGCATCTGAGGAGTCAGAGTCTGGTGTGGCTCTCGCTACTGCTTTCGTCAGCAAGTCTATCTTCAACTCTGAAGAAATTGATCACTCCAACAAGGCTGACAAAGACAATGATGACTACGCTCCCACCTATTGCTTCATGGCAAAGGGCGCCAAGGTAACAAAGTACCCCTCCTCTGAATCTGGTGAGGATGAATCTGATGAAAATCTTAAGCCTAGTTACTCTAAACTTGCTAAGATTGCTGTGAAACAACAAAAGGCTATTAAAAAACTTCAAAACATGCTAGAAAAAAGTGATGATATGTTGGGTGATGAAATGGACCGCACTAAAGACTTAACTGAAAATCTTCAGAGACTTCAGTCTAAGTTTGACAATCTTCAAAGTCATCATAACACTCTATTATATGATCACGAAAAGCTTTCTTATGAATTTCTTCAAAGAAAGCAAGATCTTGAGAAGCTAAGAGTGAGTTATGAAGATCTTCAGAAGGATCGCGATTCATTACTTGCTCAACAAATCAGCGCTACTCAAGAAGAATTTGCTCCTCCATGCTTAAAGTGCATTGAACGTGAATCTGCTAATTCATCACCTGAATGTTCAAATGCTTCAACTGTTACAAATTCTTCACCTGCCTCTGCTATCACTAATTCCTCATCTGAGGACATTGCTAGTACTACTAATGATGCAGGGCTGAAGGAATTGTACACGACAGGCATGTACAAAAGCCTCAAAGGGCATCCGATTCTTTGTGATGTGCTCAAAAAGCAGATCCTCAACAGAAACCCTAGGAAAGAGGGTATTGCCTTTGAGAGGAAACTCAATGCTGATGGAACATATTGGAAGCCTGAGCAGTACCCCAAAACCTCATGGGTTGTTGCAAAGGGACCTCCAATTGATCCATCTAACTTATCTGGCTTTACATGTGAATCTCCTCATTCTTCTGATGAGTCATTTGACTCCAACTATAAACTGTTCAAAAATCAGAATGGTGAAGTATTTGCTAGATATGTTGGCACTAACTGCAGGAACGATTCCCCTATGAAGAAAATATGGGTCCCCAAAAGTTATGTTGAAAGTCTTCAGGTGAATGTTCTCATGACACCACCTATGAAGAATAGGAACCCTAGACCAAACTCTTCATATGGACCTAATTCTTCATATGGATCCAAGTCCTCATACGGACCAAATTCCTCACATGGATCAAATTCCTCAAATGGATCAAAGTCCTCATATGACTATCATTGTGCTAACAATTTTGTTTCGCAGGGTAGTGCTAAGGGCTATGAATATGCACATTATTCTTCAAATCATTATGTTCATAAGTCCTTGAAGAACTTCTCTGCTTATTCATATGCTTACCCTAACCCCTCTTATGTGAAACGAAATGGATTGGCCTCTATGCCACCTTTCTCATATGGTGCTCGCAGAGTGATGAACTCTTTGCCACCCCTTCAGATGTGGGTGGTGAAGAAAAAGAACTAATCTCTTATGCAGGGCCAGGTCTCCAAACGTGCTTTAAACGTCTGAAGAATTTGCAGGAGGCCTGACAAAAATGCCTGAAAGGACGCAGGTGAATCATGATGAAATGAACTTTCATTTCACACGTCCTCACACTGAAATATCTGTTTTACTGCTTGATGAAATTCATCTGATGAACTTGACATCATATTCTTCACTGATGAAGTATATGAGATCGTAAGTTGCACTAATTCATCTGCAGGATGATCAGCCCAAAGTCAACAAGTGGGTTCTCGATAGTGGATGTAAAAATCACATGACTGGTGACAAGAACCTATTGATGGATGATCCCTTAACACCGTCACATCTGAAGCACATCATCTTTGCTGACAAAGGCAAAAGTCAGGTATTGGGTCTAGGTAAGGTTGCGATCTCAAAGGATCGACACGTGGACAAAGTCATGCTTGTCGAGTCCTTAGGATACAACCTCATGTCTGTCTCAATGCTTTGTGATCTCGATATGGTTGTTATCTTTGGAAGATATCGATGTGTTGTGATCATGGAAGCTGACCATTCCAAAGTGTTCGAAGGCTTTAGGAGATGAGATCTGTATATTGTTGATTTCTCTACAGGACCACAACCAGCCGTGTGCTTACTTGCAAAAGCTTCAGAAGGCTGGCTATGGCATCGACGACTTGGTCATGCTGGCATGAGGAATCTGAACACGCTTGTGAAGAAGAAGCATGTCATTGGCATTGAGAATGTCAAATTCCTCAAGGATCACTTATGCGGAGCTTGTGAAGCTGGAAAGATGACAAAGGCCAAGCATCCAGCAAAGACTATCATGACCACTACTCGTCCATTTGAATTGCTTCACATGGATCTCTTTGGTCCTAATCATTATTCTGCTGTTTCAAATGATACATCTCTATATGGCTTTGTTATTGTTGATGACTATTCTCGTTACACATGGGTACACATTGTCACTTACAAACATGAAGTGCAGGAAATCTTCAAACGATTTTCCTCGAGGGCTTCAACCAACTTTGGTGTGAAGATCAAGCACATCAAAACTGACAATGGGACCGAGTTCAAGAATTCCGGTCTTGATGGCTATCTTGATGAACTTGGTATTACTCATGAGTTATCTACTCCTTATACTCCTCAGCAGAATGGCGTCGTGGAGCGCAAGAGCAGAACCCTCGCTGAAATGGCTCACACTATGCTTGATGAATACAAAACGCCTCGTCGTTTTTGGATTGATGCAATTGATACTGCATGCCACATCATCAATTGGGTATATCTTCACAAATTCTTCAAGAATACTGCCTATGAACTCCTCACTGACAAGAAACCCAATGTGAGTTATTTCAAAGTCTTCGGTGCTAAATGTTGGATTAGAGATCCTCATCACAATGCTAAATTCGCACCGAAAGCACATGAAGGTTTTATGCTTGGTTACGGAAAGGACTCGCACACCTACAGAGTCTTCAACAATGTTCTTCACAAGGTTGTTGAAACTGTAGATGTGCGGTTTGATGAAACTAATGGCTCGCAAAGAGAGCACCTACCTTTTGTGATAGATGAACCAGCACCTGAGGATTCTATCAAGTTCAAGGCTACTGAGGATGTTATTCCCACTGAAGAATCTGTTGAAGAATTCATTCCAGAACGTGAAGAAAATCGAGCTGGTGCACCTGATGAAAATGCTGAAGAAAATGGTGCTGAAGAAAATGCTGATCAAATTCCTCAACGACAACTAGCTCATCCTCGCATTGCTAAAGAAGTGCAAGTGGAAAAGATCATCGATGACATTCGAGCGCCAGGTCCTCTCACACGCTCAAAAGCTTCACATTTATCTAACTTTTGTGGGCACTATGCTTTTGTCTCTATTACAGAGCCCACTAAGGTAGATGAAGCATTTCTGGAGCCTGAGTGGATTCAGGCCATGCAAGAAGAATTACATAAGTTCAAGCTCAACAATGTTTGGGAACTGGTCAAATGTACAGATCTTCGCAAGCATAATATCATTGGCACAAAGTGGATCTACCGCAACAAGCAAGATGAAAATGGCCTTGTGGTAAGGAATACGGCACGACTTGTAGCTCAAGGCTACACACATGTTGAAGGAACTGATTTCGATGAACCTTTTGCACCTGTTGCTAGACTTGAGGCTATTCGCATATTGCTTGCTTATGCTAACCATCATAATATTATCTTACAACAAATGGATGTGAAAAGTGCATTCCTCAATGGTAAGCTTGAGGAAGAAGTATATGTTGCTCAAACCCCAGGTTTTGAAGATCCAAAGAATCCTGACAAAGTCTTCAGACTCAACAAGGCCCTATATGGCCTCAAGCAGGCCCCTCGGGCGTGGTATGATACCTTGAAGGAATTCTTCGTGAAGAATGGCTTCACACCCGGTTCACTCGATCCTACTCTCTTTACTAAATCTTATGATGGTGAACTGTTTGTGTGCCAAATATACGTTGATGATATTATCTTTGGATGTACTGACGAACGTTATAGTGATGAATTTGCCTATATGTTGAGTGAAGAATATCAAATGTCTATGATGGGAGAGTTGAAATTCTTCTTAGGTCTTCAAATTCGTCAACAGCACAATGGCATATTCATATCTCAGGAGAAATACCTCAAGGACGTTCTGAGGAAATTCGGCATGCAAGATTGCAAAGGCGTCAAAATTCCTATGCCCACAAATGGCCATCTATGCACTAATGAAAATGGTATTGACTTCGATCATAAGCGTTCCTCGAAGAAAAGTTGCACACTTCTTCAGAAAATTCGATTGTTCAAATTCCTCATCTGAAGAATATGGCTGATGGTAAGAAGCCGCAGAAAGGAGGAAAGAAACCTGAGGTCATGACTGCTTTTGAAATACCTGAGGCCATCTATGCTGATTACTGCACACCTGATGAGGCTAAGTACGGAAAAGAAACTAAGACTTAGCGCAAGGTGCGCATACAGAAGATTGAACGGAGATGGGCAAGAGAATGGAGGGAGTACAGATATGTGACTCCAAAGTATATGAAGAAATTCGCACTTAATCCTCCATGCCCAAGAGCTCCATTGGCACCTGGCCAAAAAGCTGACCCCACCAGCATCAAGCATGGTGAGTACTTTCCTGAAGAATGGGCCAAACGCCAAGCTAAGTTGGCAAGACAAGCCAAAGATGCAGTGAGGAAATTCAATGAAGACTCTGCTGCTGCTACTGCCACTGAGGCCTCTGTCAAGCCAAGAAAATCAATGGAAAAGAAGCCCGCTCACAAGCCAAGTGCTTCACCAACTATGCCCTCACGGCCAAGTTCCTCAGCAATGCCCTCACGGCCAGATTCTTCAAAGCACTCACGGCCAGTTCCAACGACTGCTCCTCCTCCAAAGTCCTTAGCTGCTCCTCCAAAGTCCTCAGCTGCTCCGGCAAAGTCCTCAACACCTGTACATCTGGCCACATGCCAAAGGACAACATGCATCTCTATTGCCTCTGGTGCCTCAACAATTTCCTCAGCTACACCAAAATCTTCATCAGGCCCCACTCTACTGAAGACTAAGGCAACGGCTGGTCGAGGTCCTCGGCAAAGTCCAAAGAAGAAATATGTTGCCTTCCAAGTGCCATCTGACGATGAAGCTGATGATGATGAACTTGCAGAAATCATCAGAGACCGACAAGAAAGGGCCGCTATAGCCAAAGGCACAAATGTGCCACTGCTTTTGGATCTAAGGGCGATCCTTGATTACATCGATCTCTGGCACAAGGATCCAAATACTCCTATGCCTGATTTCCATTTGACTCCTGGTCAAAGTCACATGCTGACCCATTTCATCACTGAAGAGAAATGGAATTTTGAGAAGGCCAGGCAGATCAAGAAGACTCAGTTCAGAAAGGAGAAGTTCCTGAAGAATAACGTTGTCAATATGACAACTGATGAACTCCTCAAGATCCAAGCTGAAATCAAAGCCCTCAGCAATGATTTCAATGCTTACTATGCTGATTGGCAAGGAGCCAAATTCAGGTTTGTGAAACTGACTGAGAAATTCACAAATGTTGCAGCCCCATCCCAACAAGAAATTCCTCATGCTGAAGCATCTGCTCGGCCAACTGAAGAACATGCCAACACCGCTGATGACATTCAGGCTACTGAAGAAAATGCTAGTTCCAGGGCTGATGACTCCATTCCAGCCACTGAAGAAATTGTCAGGGCATCCACTAGTGGTGCGGCTGAAGAAACTGAAGAAGTCAGGGCAACTGCATCAGTTGCGCCTGAGGAAATTCAACCAGATTCCTCAGTTCCATCTGTGCCTACCCCAACTCCAATTCTTCCATGTGCATTCGATGTGAAGAAGACCAAGGCTGCAGAGCGAGCTGCAACAAAGAAAAGGAAATCATCCAGTGCTTCAGAATCTTCAGCTCCAAAGAAGATGAAGCCTCTAACAAGCTCTATTGAAAATCCAATTGATGTTGTTCCGATTTCCACCATGCCATCAAAGGACCTTGTTCCTTTTGATGAGGAATATGTGATCCCTAGCGGACCTAATGAAGAACCTCAATCTGCTGCTTCGTCAGAGCAGGTTGATGAAGAAATTGAAGTGGATACGATCCCTTCAACGCCTGTTGCTTCCTCGCCAATGCCTCAGTTCACAGCTGAAGAGGCTGGCGTTGAAGAAATTGAAGAGGAAGACGTGGACATTGGCTACACAATGCCCGTGATGAATGATGACTTTTGGGAAAGTCAGCACCCCAATTATCCACTCTTCACCCCACTACAACAAATACCTCAGTATCCTGCACCAACAATTCAAATGGACTCTGAAGAAACTCATCCCACCTCGTCTATGCATGAAGACATTCCAGCCGCTAGTGCTGAAGAAGCTGCTGCTGTTGAACCTTTGAACACGCAGACTACTACTAAAGAGGAAGAAGAAATTCCTCAGCCTGAAGAACCTGGGATTGCGATTCTTGAGGTTGTGATGCAACTCACTGACACTCCAGTGCCCAAGCCCAGGCTGAAGATTTCTTCAGCGAACATGTGTTCTTCACTGACTATAACCCCTATGACTCTGCTCGCATAAGGAAGAGGCGCTTCTGGACTACTAGTCAAGCCAATTTCTATTCCTCAGTACTGTTCGACAAAGACAAAGTCTTCGATCATGAACATATTCCTCATGTGGACATGGAATCTCTGCCGTGCTTCGAGCCAGTCCTCAGTGTTCTTCACGATGCTAGATTGCTAAATTTCCGCACTGACATCTATGACTGGAATGAAGAACTCATTCTTCAATTCTATGCAAGCTGCACATCATAGGCAACTCTAAAGATGTGAATTCATGGGTGCTGGACTGGATGTCTGAAAATACTCACTACAAGGCACCAGCAACTGAATTGCTTCGTGCCCTACTACTCAGTCCTCCCCTTGATAGTGCTCGTTGCGTCTACAGTGAAACTGAACTACCAAATCATTTCATGCAAGTGCTGATGAAGCCTTTGAAGCCAGGGCAGGCTCCTCGAACCAAATTCCTCATCAAGGAATTACTATATGTGCCCCGGACTGTCTATCGCATTCTGACGAAGACAATGAGTCCAATCAAAGGCCACGACTCAAATGATGAAGAGGTCGTTGGCATCATGAAGAACATGCTTTTCAATATCATTCATGGCGTTTCCGTCAACTTCCATGATTTCTTCATGAGGACTCTGGCGAATATTGCTATGTCACCATTTGAACTGAAGCCTTATGCACCATGGATTATGAGATTCATCAGGACAAGGGCTTCACTAAATTACAAAGCTGACACTTTGAACCATGGCAGCTACTTGCCTCCGATTGATGTCCTCAAACAAACATATTCCTCAGCTGATGACAAAGGTAAGGCAACTGCTGTGATAGATGAAGGCATTCGTCCATTGGATGGTCAATTTCGCAGGGCTGCATCCTACTCCACCAATGATGACTCTGCCACACATGACTCTGCCGCCAAGCAAAATCCTCAAGCCACAACACCCAGGGTGATGACTGATCGTGAGTTACTCCTCAGTCTTCATCAGAAGGTTGATCGCAATCACAAATGGGTCAAGCATCAGTTTGGTTCAATTCTTCACAACATGACATCAACACACAATGCAGTGAAGAAAAACCAATACTACCTCCATGAAACCTTCAACTATACCTGGGATGTTCTATCACATGTCTACAACGCTGCAGATCTGAAGAATATGGGTCTCAAGGAAGAATTTGATTGGTCTGCACCTCCACCAAAGAAATTCAAGAAGGTCAAGGTTCCTTCCTTGGTGGCCAGCTCCTATTCTTCATCATGCGACTCTGATGAAAATGAAGATTTGGACGACACTGCGGCAGGCCCTACTACGACTATCGACCCCAACGCTGGTGCTCCTCCATCAACTTGATATTCTTCAGGGGCGTTAGTCCTCAGTTTCGAACCTTTTGGTCATTCGATGACAAAGGGAGAAAAATTTGAGTTAGTCTTCAAGCGGGTCTATTATATGGGCATTGTTTTTTTGCTAAGTTACAACTCTCATTCTTCTGAAACTTTATTGGATCGAGTTGTAATCTTAAACCCGATGGTGCCCTGATACTTTTGATGGACTGTGATCTGATACTCTTGATGCGTTATTCTGCATGCTTGTTCCTCATTAATATTATTGCACGCATGCTGAATTTCATCAGGCACCATATTTCATCATGCATTTCAAATTCTTCATATTATATGTCAAATGCGTGTATGAATTACAAGATATAGGGGGATATCTCCATGATTCAACTCTTCAAGTGTGCATTGCTTCAAAAGCAAATTCCTCACTATGCACATCTTCAGGGGGAGTTCTTCTATATCTTGCAATCAAATTCCTCAATATCAGTACTTACACTTCACATGTTTATCCCCGTTGAAAACTTAACCTATATTGTCATCAATCACCAAAAAGGGGAGATTGTAAGTGCATCTAGTGCCCTCAGTGATTTTGGTGTATTGAAGACTTATAGGTTAAGGGACTAATGTGTTTGTGAGTGTACACAGGTCTATAAGTCTATGAGGAGTTTGATATTTACAGAGAAAGTTGACCCCTAAAAATGAATATCTTTGACTGAAGATTTTGGTATTCCTGAAGACTTTCATGAAGACTTTCAAAGTGAAGAAATTGGTGTATCCGTGAAGACTTGATATTCATGCGAGGAATATGAAGCTTGAAGACTTTCATTTTCATAGTTTTGTTTTTCTCTTTCTTGAGTCATAGGAAACACCGTACTGTTAAAGGGGGTCGAGGAAATACTAAGGAAAAATTTCCAAGTGATGCTCAACTCAAAATCCTACACCTACCAAACCCTTCGAGTGAAGCCTTTGGAAATCTCATACAGTTCAGTCAATTGCTTTAGTGACAGAGACGAAGTTCTTCTGGTCGCTGAGGAATTTGTTCTGACTGAGGAGTTAGGAATTCGCCAGTGCGGATTGCCTACACAGTGAGGAACATGATAGCCCTGAGGAATTTGAGAGTCAAATTTCTGACCGTTGCTGTGCTGCGCGCCAGCTGTCCCAAAATATCTTATCCACCTAACGGTCATATCAGACAAGGGCATTTATGTCTTATCATGTCGGGCTGCTCCCTAGGCTATAAATAGCCACCCCCTACAACCACTAGCTGGTTGGCTGCTCCGAGAGAAACTGACACTTGTCATTTGAGAGCAACCCATCCTCCGAGGACTTTGAGCGAAAATCATCGACTGAGGAAAAACCCAAACCCAAACACCTACAAACCCCAAAGTGATTGAGCATCACTAAAGAGATTGATCCTGCGTGGATCCGACGCTTGTTACCTTTGAAGACTGTGCTTCTTCCAGACGGTTAGGCATCATGGTCTAGAGCATCAAAGAGGAATTGTGGATCACCGAGTGACCGAGTCTGTGAAGGTTTGGAAGTTGCCTGAAGACTTACCACGAGTGATTGGACGAGGTTTGTGTGACCTTAGTTCAAGGAGAATACGGTGAGGACTTGGTGTCCCGAGCTGCGTGCTCAGCGACTGGGTGTCCGGGACTGTGTGTCCTCGAGTTTAAATACTCAGCCACTCCAACCAGACGTACAACTGAGACAATAGTTGGAACTGGTCTACCAAATCATTGTCTTCACCAACCTTACTGGTTCAATTTCCTCAACTTGTTCATTTCCTCATTACTGTGTTGAGTGATTGTTCATATCTGTGTTTGAAGACTTTGACTGAAGACTTTCTCAATTTCCTCAGTTCAATTTCTTCAGTCTGTTTGTCTTCATCTTGTGTTATCCTATGTTTACGCTTCCTGTACTCTGTGTTTGTCTTCATTTCATCATGATGACTATATCTGTATCCTGTTATGCTTACTTCTGAGTACTTATTCTGCTGCTAGTAGTTCTTCGCTAAGGAATTTCCTCACCGGCAAATTCCTCAGTGAAGAATTCATAAAAATCGCCTATACACCCCAGCTCTAGTCGATATAACGCACTTTCAGCTTCTTGTCCAACAAGATTGTCTCATAGAAGTCCTGCTGTTCCTTTGTATGGAACCTGTAATCAACAGCAGTCCTTCTCCTGGTGGCATATGGATCTGACTCTCTCCATAGCCTCAACCCTAGATCTCTCCTGATCTTCATGTTCTCAACCATAGGATGCACATCATTGTGGTCTGTAATCTTGGGTCTGAGCTTCCTCAGGACTTATCCTTCATCATCTTCCTCAGCAGCAACTTCAGGCACCGGGGCCTTGTTCTTCTCAGCAGCTGGAATACTCCTGGTATTACTCTTTGGTGCAATCTTGGGCTTGGGGGCAGCTTTGGGTGCTTCTTTGGGCTTTGATGTTGCAGCCCCTGACTTTATATCATCACGCATTAGTTTTGTGCCTTGGGTGCTGGTGCAGCAACCTCTTCTTCTTCCTCTTCCTCCATCATAGAAGGTTGACCAACAACTCTGGCCATGGTCATTTTGACCCTTTCTTTCCTTTTCTTTCCTTCAGCAGCAGCATGCTCTTTGGGTTGGGATCCCATAGAAGCTTGAGTGGAGATTCTGGCTTTGGACATTGGTTATCTACCTGCAGGCCTTTTGATCTTCATGCCTGGCTTTACTGCAGTTGAGCTGTACTCCTTCTTGAGCTCTTTCTTCTTTGAACTGGCCTCATCCTCAACTGCCACATAATCCTCATCCTCAGATTCTGAGGTCTTCTTCTTTCTTGTTCTTGTGGCAACCTTGGGCAAATTGCTGGGAGTGCTTCTGCTCCCCTCATCTGAGGTGCTAGAGGGACTAGTGCCCTCACTCATGTGAATCTGCTCTTGTGACTTGTTCTGACTATCACTTTGGTCTGACATGCTGAAATCACTGACTGTTGACCCTGTGAATAGTTATAGATGAGATAGAATAGATGAGCATCACAAAACACAGAGATTTTTGCAAAAGAATGATTCAGAAACTCAGTTTTAGTTTTCCACAGAAAGCATTTCGGATAAACCGATTTTCAAACTCAGTGATACCGAAGCAATTTTGGAACCTAAACTGGTGAACTCGGTAGGACCGAGTCACAGTTCGCTGGCACCGAGACTACTAGGGTTTCACAAAGTTCTAAAATCGGACACACCGATTAGCAATTCTCGGTCAGACCGAGAGTTACTAGTGCAATGGTGTTAACCAAATCGGTGGGACCAAGTTTTTCAACTCGATGAGTCTGAGATGGTTTCGGCGGAAACCTAACCCTAAATTTTCAAATCGCATCTATTCTAAGGATTGGATTGACTGGATAGGAATGTTTCAATCGTGGCAAGATGCATAAGGAACACAATGTGCTAGGAATCATACGAGGATAGCACTGTGATCGAGTCCATACCCTAGCTTGGCGATGAACTCGCTACAGCGACAACGACGGGGGGTGAATTCCGTTGACAGCGGCGGAGACCAGCGGAGGCGGCTGGCGACGAAGTCGATGATCCGTAGACCTAGTAGGCAGAGCGAGCTATGCGTGGGCAAGGGGGTTTGGAGAAATTTCCAAATTTTTGCCCGTGAGTATATATAGCCCGACACTGTCGGTGTGGCCGAGTGGAACAACTCGGTGGCACCGAGATGCATAACTGTATACAGTTACAACAACTCGGTGTGACCGAAAAGTTCAAATCGGTTGCACCGATATTGAGAACCTAGATCGACTTAGTGATCTCGGTAGGACCGAAATGGAGGAATCGGTCAGATCGAGAATCACAAAGAAGTTTTGGAAGTTTAAGTCTATGACGAATCGGGGACTCCGAGTGCTCCTCACACAGAGTGGTTCGAATCTGACTTGATCAAATTTTGTGATGTAGCATGAATAGAGTTTGAGACGAGAAAAACATAGATACCTAGAGAAGGTTCTTAGGCATTCTTGTCCATCCACTTGGCAAAAAGAAAAAGAACCCAAACAATCAAAGCAACAAGTGGATGTCCTCGAATGAGAAAAATATGCAACCAACATCCTCACACAATAAAATGACAAATGAAATATGTGTCAAAGCATGCACAACCAATTCTAGCATCTATCAAACAATTGGCGATGACTAGGTCATCTATATATGAGTATATTAACTTAGGAGTCAAATGAGAACATTTGATCATAGGTCATACTCATCGTTTAAGCTCAAGTGGGGTTACCACTTTTACATAATGCATTGATGTGTTCACACCATTAGAGTTTCTTTGACTTAATTCTTAGAGTTAAGCCCCCCCTAGATGTGAGATCCCCTTTTAGAGGGATGAACTAACCTTGGGTTTTGTCGATGATGACTTCATGTAGGTGTTGAAGATGTGGATGCTCAATGTTGATGTAGATCATTTGGAGCAATCCTTTGGAGTGAGTTGCACTTCCAACATACCTACATGGGTTAGTCCCACAAGGAACAAACAAGAATATCCATAGACATAGAGTGATGCACACACAGATGATGTCCATGAAATCATTAGGTTACCTTGTCCCTTACCTTACCAACATGAGGGTTTGTGACTACTTGAACTAGTGCAAGATGTGGAAGTTGATTGCACTTGTCCTTGCCATAATGATATGAGTGAAAAATGTTGGCGGAGTCACCCTCAAGAACTCTCTAGCTCTTCTTCTTAGGGATCCACATCATCTTGATGGGAATCCTTGGAGTTGTAGTCGTACTTGATGAAGTAGAACTTGACGTAGTCTTGGGAACCCACTTGACCAAGGCCTTAGGTGCTTCTTCAAATGCATCAATCTCCTCTTGAAGCTTGTCCTTGCCTTTGTTCTTGTGGTCTTGTGGTGGAGGATCATCTTGTGCTTGTGTTCCCTTGAAGGAAGTAGGATCATACTTCTCTTGTTGAGGAACAAACTTCGTCTTGGGGTATTGATCTTCTTCCCACTCAACTCCATTGGCATTGAACTTTTGTTCAAAACCAACACCTTGATTCTTCCGGTGCCTTCCTTGCTTGCGTACAATTTCCTCGAATTGCTTACTCCCGGCAAGGCTCTTGTATACACCTTTCTCTATAATTCCCTTCAATAAGCTATTTTCTTGCTCAAGTGTAACTTGGCTAAGAGAATCATTAGTGGAATCAAGAGAACTACTAGTAGCAACAATATTGGATTTGGCATTGTTATTGTTACTACTAGAAGAAAAATCTTTCTTGTACTTGTTACTAGACTTGACTTGAGGCATGTAAGTAGATAAGAGTAAACGCTTGGCAATGTAAGAAGAACTTTTCTTACGGGGATCATCATTGATTGCTTTTAAGAACTCATGCTCTTGGTCAAGATTGAGCTTTTCAAAGCATAACATCTCATGAGCCCTTAAAAGTTCTCGATGATCTTCGAAGATAGTTTCATGAGCTAACTTAAGAGTGTTTAGTTCTTTAGTTAGAAGCTCAATCTTCTCCTTATCATTGTCATTCGTTTTATCTTGATTAGCATGATTAATTGACGTTTCATCATAGTATTCATCACTAGAGTTGTCAATAAGTAAATCATCATCACCTAGCAAGTCATCTTCATCACTATTGAAATCAACAAACTCGGGATGTGTTACCTTTGGACCTTTGGCCATGAAGCATCTTCCAATTCCTTCATTTTGTGAGTCAAATATGTCGTAGGAGTTGGTTGACACAAGTGCTAGACCGGCAACACCTTCATCTTGAGTATATTCGGAGTCAGAGTGATAGCTTCTCTCGGAGTGATTGTCGGAGTCGGAGCCAGATACCCATTCACCAACACAAGCTTGATGTCTTCGTTTTGTGTAGCTCTTTGATGACTTGTCCTTCCTTTCCGAATCCTTGCTTCTCCGTGAGGGTCTTCATTCATAACGATCATCTCTACTCCTTCTCTCTCTTGGTGGTGATTCTTCTCTTTTGCTTCTTCTTTTTGGAGAATCTTCTCTTCTTTTGTAGGGTGCCGTACACTCATTGGAATAGTGTTCGGGTCTCCCGCAATTGTAGCAATTTCGCTCTCGACTAGAAGATATTTTGTCATTGTAGGACCTTGACTTAGAGCTTCTTTCTTTGCTTCTACTCTTGTAGAATTTGTTGAAGTTCTCACCATTAAGCTCAATTCTTCATTGAAGGTTTGTTTCTCACTTGATGATGTGGGGGCTTCACATGAGGCTTTGTAAGCACCACTTGACTTGTTGTGAAGTTCCTCCTTATCCTTGAGTGACATCTCATGAGCAACAATTCTTCCAATGACTTCCGTTGGCTTGAGATCTTTGTAATTTGGCATCATTTGGATCAATGTGCACACGGTATCATACTTTGCATCCAATGCTCTTAGGATCTTCTTGATGATGAATCTGGTGGTCAGCTCTTCACTTCCTAAGCCGGCAATCTCATTTGTGATAAGAGCAAGCCGAGAGTACATTTCAGCGACACCTTCACCATCCTTCATTTTGAACTTGTCAAGCTGACTTTGGAGCACATACAACTTGGATTCCTTGACGGAGTTAGTACCTTCATGCATATCAATCAAAGTATCCCAAATTTTCTTAGCATTCTCAAGATGGCTGATTTTGTTGAATTCTTCGGGGCACAATCCGTTGAAGAGGACATCACAAGCTTGAGCGTTGTATTGCAGCATCTTCAACTCATCCGCGCTGGCTTCACGGTTCGGTTCTCTCCCATCAAAGAATTCACCTTGCAAGCCAATACAAACAATAGCCCGAACGGCGGGGTTATGTCCGAGAATATGCATTTTCATCTTATGCTTCCAACTTGCAAAATTAGTACCATCAAAGTAAGGACCTCTACGATGATAATTTTCCTCGCTAGACGCCATACTCTCCTAGGTTGTGAAACCAAGGCTATGACCACCAAAAGCTATGGAAATCAAAGCAAATGGAGAACAAAGCTCTGATACCACTTGTAGGACCTTGAAGTATGTCTAGAGGGGGGGTGATTAGACTACTTGACCAATTAAAAACTTAACCTTTTCCCAATTTTGGCAGATTTTAGCTATCTTTGAACAAGTCAAGCAATCATCACACAATTCAAGCAAGCATGCAAAGAGTATATAGGCAGCGGAAATTAAAGCATGCAACTTGCAAGAATGTAAAGGGAAGGGTTTGGAGGATTCAAACGCAATTGGAGACACAGATGTTTTTGGCGTGGTTCCGATAGGTGGTGCTATCGTACATCCACGTTGATGGAGACTTCAACCCACAAAGGGTAAAGGTTGCACGAGTCCATGGAGGGCTCCACCCACGAAGGATCCATGAAGAAGCAACCTTGTCTATCCCACCATGGTCGTCGCCCGCGAAGGACTTGCCTCACTAGCGATAGATCTTCAAGAAGTAGGCGATCTCCTTGCCCTTACAAACTCCTTGGTTCAACTCCACAATCTTGTCAGAGGCTCCCAAGTGACTCCTAGCCAATCTAGGAGACACCACTCTTCAAGAAGTAACAAATGGTGCGTTGATGATGAACTCCTTGCTCTTATACTTCAAATGATAGTCTCCCCAACACTCAACTCTCTCTCATGGGATTTGGATCTGGTGGAAAGAAGATTTGAGTGGAAAGCAACTTGGGGAATGCTAGAGATCAAGATTAATATGGTAGGAATGGAATATCTTGGTGTCAACACATGAGTAGGTGGTTCTCTCTCAGAACTGGTAAGTTGGAAGTGTAGGTTTGTTCTGATGGCTCTCTCCACGAATGAAGAGGAGGTGGAGGGGTATATATAGCCTCCACACAAAGTCTAACCATTACACACAATTTACCAAACTCGATGGGACCGAATCAACAAACTCGGTCGGACCGATTTAGTAAACCTAGTGACTGTTAGGGTTTTCGGTGGGACCGACATGCAACTTGGTAGGACTGATATGGTTAGGGTTAGGGAATAACATAATCTCAGTAAGACCGATTACACAAACTCGGTGAGACCGATTTTGGTAATAAGCTTTCCAGAGAGTTGGTCAGGTAAGCTTGGTGGGACCGATTCGCTCTTTCGGTGAGTCCGAAAAGTTACGAAGGGGAAACAGAGAGTTTACATTGCAATCTTGGTGGGACCGATCGCTCACTTCGGTTAGACCGAAACATTACCATGGGAAACCGAGAGATTACAATCCTATCTCGGTGAGACCGAGATCCCTATCAGTGAGACCGATTTGCCTAGGGTTTGTGGCAGTGGCTATGACATTTGAACTCGGTGGCGCCGGATAGAAAGAATCGGTAGGGCTGAGTTTGACGTTGGGTTTTGGTCATATGAGGATGTGAGAAAGTAGTTGAGGGTATTTGGAGCATATCACTAAGCACTTGAAGCAAGAGGCTCATTAAGCAACACATCATCCCTCCTTGATAGTATTGGCTTTTCCTATAGACTCAATGTGATCTTGGATCACTAAAATGTAAAATGAAGAGTCTTGAGCTTTTGAGCTTGAGCCAATCCTTTGTTGTTGATATTTTGAGGGATCCACTTTCATCATCCATGACATGCCATTCATTGAGCTTTCCTGAAATAATAGTCTTGGCATAGCATTAGCTCAATGAGCTATATGTTGTTATGAATTACCAAAACCACCTAGGGATAGTTGCACTTTCACACGCGCATCGCCTTGGTAGTTCATGACACGTGGGACAGCATGACAGGCCATGCTCCCCCACCAATCACTGGGTAAAATCACCTCATTTTTACTATACTTCCTCCGGATCGGTTTACTACATGGTATGCACGTCGTCCTAGGTTGAGAATTTAACTGGCTATATATATATGATGAACAGTATGCTAGCCTTTTAAAAAATGTATACTTTTGTACAGTAGTACTCCACTATCGATTGATTGCGCCATGGAGCAAAAATTTAAATTTTTAAAAAAGGTGGTACATATAGAGAGCGCTCGTCGCCAAATTATGCATATAGTACTATTAAAAAAGCTAGTACATGCTTAATTGGGGTGCTAAATTCTATTAAAGAAATACTAGTACTAGTATGTACATCCTGAAGAGTTAAAGTAACGAGAAGAAACATAACATAGTTCCGCTGGGGGCTCAGCACAACACACCCCTCAAATTAAACTAAGCACACCTGAAATTAAACTATGCAACTAATCCGGTAGACACTGCATTAGAAGTTTAGAACCGCCATGAGCAACGACACTGCCACCTTACTCGGAGTCCTTGTCCACGTCCTCGACTTCGTCCTTGTCCCTCTTCCTCTTGGACGATACTTCTTTGCTTGAACCGCCAACTTGGCTGTTGCTCTTCATCCAACCCTTGTAGATATTGAAACAAAGGTAGCCATCCATTGCAACATAGTGGATGTGGTCTATATCTAGTACATTCCGCTGCCATGCATGCCGATGAAACGTGTAATGAGGTTTCTCCAGTTTGCGGTACGAAGGATGAACCATGGCTCCTGCCAGGGTCAGCATTGAGGGCTGACAAGAGGGCACCAGCCGATTCTTCTAGAAGTCGAAGGGGTTGCCTACAACAAGGCCTATCCGACGCAGGACTTCTTTGTCGTTCTTAAAATCTACAGAAATTTGACTGTTTTGTCCTCGAGGAAGTTCTTAAAATCCTGGCACTCAACGTCGGCATGGCATATGTGGTAGACCAAGCAAACGTTATGTACGCAAACCTGGATCACGGCGGGCTTCTTCCTCTCTTCGTACTTTAGATCCTTCTCTCGTCCCACGACTGTGGTGTACTCAACATCTAGCCTAGCGACCCATGCATCATGTGAGTTTTCGAACATGCGTCTGAAGTGAGAAAGGCATCCTTTCACCATCGCGGAAGTACGGGTGTAGATGACGTCAAACTCATCGCCGGTGATGGTTCTAACCTTGTACTCACCACCGATTGGGGAGATTTGGGACGCCATGGATTTGGGAGGAGGGTTAGGATTAGAGGAACTGCCATAATGTGAATGGACGGGACGACTAGGAGCGAACCGCCGTAGTATAAAAGGACGTGCGGGAAAGAGTAGGAGCGAACTGCCAGCGTGCGAACGGCAGGGTAGTGGCTTTCCATTCTCCCATGATACAGGCTTCCGAGAGCCCTTGGATCTGAGATTGAATGGTTGCATGGCGTGATTCTAGACCTATGGGTGAATATCCTATCCTGGAGGGTTATTCTTAAAATTTTTAGCAACTTAGCATGCGACTGTTTGATCTCAGATCCAAGGGCTGCGAGCAGCCCGTATCATGGTCGCACCTACCATGACCATCGCGTCGCTCGCGTGGTCGCGCCCTTGGAGATTTAACACGGTGTGTTAGGCTATCTGATGTTGGCATGTCATACATAGTCATCACTTAGTCACTCATACTACAACAAGGTTGGCTATAAGTGTATTTTTTTACTCCTCTCTATCTCTTTCTTCGTGCTCCCTCCGTCCCATAATATAAGAACGTTTTTGACACTAGCTAGTGGAGTGTCGAAAATGTTCTTATATAATGGGACACAGGGAGTACTAGTATTTATTGCATTTGCCAAGGAGTGACCTCTTCCAATGAAATGGTATTGCTAAGTTTGCTTCATTTAATTAGCTATAGACTCAAAATTGTCTTTTCACCTAGGTACACGCGCTTAGCACCGTTTCTTCCTTGGGTCACCAAACTAGTCTCTCTCTTCTTGATTAACTTGCCACATCAGACTTTATGCCTATGTGGCAAGCTTAAGCACCTGTAGGAGCAAGTAAGTACAATAGTGCGCTTTACATGGCATTTTTGCATATGTGGAGGAAAGAGAGGCAAGGAAAAAGTGGAGAAGTGGGCTCTCATGCAAGAGCCAACCTCAACTACTACATGGTGGAGCATTGGGAGAGGCACCTGTATGGAGGTGGTCAGGAATCGGGAGACTCACGCCGGTCGTAGCGCCGCAGTTAAAATGATAATGGCAAGTCAAATCACGGGGCCCCACCTGTCCAGCAGTAACTCGCTATCAAATCACACAGCCCTACGTTTGCAGCAGCCTACTCCCTCGTATTCTCGCGTCTCTGTCGAACCAACTAGGCGGAACTGTCCCGTCGCCTACCGGGCAGGAAAAGCCCCGCCCTCGACTATTAAATAGTATACATTATACTAATTTTGTATCCATGGATTGCACCCGCGCCATGGAGCAAAGCGTCTAGAAAACGGCAGTACACATGTACGGAGTATACAGCACGCACGTTGCGTTCGCGTCGCACCCCAAACGGTCGGTCGGTCTGGCACGCTGCTCTCCGAATGGAATGCGCGTCATATTGCGTTTGCACACACATGTGGGACGGCAATTGAGAACCGACCATAGGCACACTCCCCGACCCCGCAAGTCGGGTGACTTAATAGAAGAGGGAGACGAGCGATAGTACTAGAGAAGTGTTGTACTATGTTGGTGCCTAGACGATCCCTGCAAGACACGGAAGATCAGTTCATCCATGCATGTGACCAGACTCCAGCAGACACGCCTGGATTGGCTATCGTCAACATATCGTGCAGGCCGTGTTGTACATGGTTGTAGTTGTGGTGAGAAATCTAAAAAAAGGTTTCTTGTCATCTCGCAAAATTATGTGTCATGTGCTTCGGATCACTGCGAGGGTTAAACAGCGACAACTGAGTTGGGCTAGTCATTGGGGGCACATGCACAAATAGTGACTACTCGGCTGCCATCTAGGTCAAGCCGGCTATGTTAATTAGACATCTATGGACGGACCCCTTTTCTATGAGTTTATCTTTAATTTGAGCTTTGTTCCTCGTCTAGTTTGTCCGTCGGGATTCATGTTGTCTCCTTTGGGCAGTGAGGTTATGTTTTCTTGTCATGTGGCATTTTTTCGTGTTATATGTTATAATGCGGCGCTTCAGATCAAAATGATGACAAATGCGTCTCCGGGCCATGTGCATGAAGACTTCTCGACAGTCATTGACGAGGTCAAGCCGGCTCTGGTAGACAAAAGAAAACTATGTACTACTCCACTATATAGGCAGGAGCCTCCGCGCTTGCTTGCTAGTATTGCTCTCTTCACACCGTCTCAGCCTCTCCAGATCTAAACACGACAGTGGTGGCCACACTCTTTCTCTCTCTGCTCACCGCTGGTCACAAATCCAGCCGGATCCTCTCCGCCGGGGAAGGTGAGAAGGTGCAACGTTCACGCGGTCGTCCTCGGCGACGGCTCTTACCCATTGCTGGGCGCGTCCCGATCAGCCTGCCTTGCCGTTCTCTCCCAAGCACCGCTGGCGAGGGAGGGCCTCCGACCTCTTCTTCCTCGCTGCCGTAGTGTGGGCAGATCCGACCTCCCGCCACCAACCTAGCGACATCCCGGCGACCATCAGGTATAACTTCCTTTGAAACCGGCCTTGCTCTACTTCCCGAGGTCCTAACGTCGCTGCATTTGTAACTTTTACTATTTCTCAGGCCCCCTCGTAGATAGGATCGATCGGCTGTTCAAAAACCACCTAATTTTTTTATGTTTAAGAGGTAAAACTAGTTCATGCACTCGAATCTAGTACTACTTGGTTCAAACAAGGAAGAAAGGGGGTGGGGGTGGGGGAGGATTTGTTACCTGAATCTAGGACTTGGTCGAAAGAGGAAATAATGGGGGCGAAAAGTAGCAGAGACTGGCTATCCAACTGGTCTCTAGGTCTAATAGGGAAATAAAGGGAAACGCAGTACAAACTCAATATAAACCCGATCTATTGGTTGAAAAAGGAAAGAAAGTGGGGACTGGGGGACAAGTCAACAGAGTAAGTCCAGCACTAGATTTGCTAGCCTCACACAGTATAAGGTGGCTATACCGAACAAAAATGGGACCAACCCAGATATCCTGTTTTGATGTTTGTTGCCCCGAGCCACTCTTATGTAATGCCACTGGTAAAATGTAGCAGTCGCACTGTTAAAAGTAAGGACACATTAAACCAATGTTGTTTTCAATGTAATGCCTCCAGTAATATGAATCAATGGCACTTCTTTACATGTCCTGCTAAAATTTCCCATTAAGATAAGTTGGTTCTTTTCGTTAGAAATGCAACTGTCCTAGTCCGCCTACTCTCATGTGCCCAAAGTAATGTCGTATTTAACGGTTATCTTAGTTATCCTGATGCCCAAACTAATATCTAGCAATGCCACTGCTTTAGAAATTGCTACTGTCCTTGTAGGATTTCCATTTAGATAAGGAACATGCTTCTTTTCATTTGATGCATGTTTCATCACTTGTTACTTGTTAGTCACTCTCCTTTCCACGTTTTTTGTGCAAACAGAGATATACATTTCACGCTCGATCTTAGTTGAACTGCACAAATGATATCCAAATTATAGTTGAGCATTCCAGGAGCTTCACAACCAACCTTGATGTTGCTCAATTTTATTGCAACTAATGAAGAATATGCTCTGTGGGTTTCGTTTTCTGATGGAAATGGAACCGGGGCTGGAGCCCTTTTCTTAAATTTTTTTTTGAAGAAGAAGCCGCTAGCTCACGGGACATTGCTTCATTTTTGGTGAACTGCACCAAAAGGTCCCAAGAATTGAAAAAGCTGCTAGCTCACAGGATGTTGCTTCATTTTAGGTGAACTGCACCAAAAGGTCCCATGAATTGAATCATCCATGTTGGTGACTAAAAGAGCGAGCTTCAGCATCCCAGTCTAAGCACCCCCGGCCTCCATCCTTGCGCACGGTACACCTTGTTTGCCACCTACTCGACCCTAGTGTCACTGATAAAATGAAGTAATAATACAATTAAAATAGAGCGAGTGTCATCTCTATCATTTCATTTCCAATGTAGATAAAGAAAGTGCTTCTCTTTGTTAAAGTATGTTTCATCAACTAGTGCCATTGTTAATGTTTAAGCGTTTCTGCAAACTGGGTGCTTAATTTTAGTTGATATGTACAAAAATAGAGATTTGAATGTCTCAAGGCGCCTCCTTGTACTACTGTTGTACACTGATGTTCATCACTGGCAGAAGGTGTATATGGGAGACTTGGGACGATGTCCAGTATGAGGCGTACCGTATGAGGCGTCGCAGGGCCCATCTCGCCCTCGTAGCATGGCATACTATGATACTATCGCAATATTTTCTTCTATTTATTTTGTGTATTTCATCAACTAGTGCCACTATAATGTAATCACGCTTTTTCATTATCTGTGCAAACAGGGTTATTCAGCTGCATTTTGGTGGAACTGCACAAATGTACGTATGGAACCGGCATATATGCAGAGTGCGAGGTGTGCCAAGTAAAAATTACCGACACCAACCATGCTGCATGCACGCATTGGCATCCACCACAACCAGTGGGATGTGTGGCGCTCTATGTGGACGGATCTTTCTCGGCAGCAAATCCTCTAACCAAATACTAGTAGCTTATATTGGCAGTTTTCTAGGGAGTACTCTTTTCTGAAAGAAGCACCAATCTATTTTTCTTTATTTGTACACTGTGTCACAACTTTGACCCAAAGGTCCAGAGCTATTTTAGGGTGATTGGCGTAGTACTCAGAGACTGATTGTAAGCATGATTTTCATTAGCTGTCACACTGATTGTAAGCATGAGCAGGTGGAAGATTAGGTTAGTGCGAAGCTTACCTTAAACCCTACCGCCGCCGTTGAAACGAGGCGAGCGTCGAGGGAACCGTGGAGAACGTCGGGGAAGCGACGTCGCGCCATCCGGCCTCCTCTTGCGGTGGGAGAACGAATACTCCTGTGGCTCCGGCTGGCTCTGCACCCTCACGAACGGCACACCATACTCGATCGATTCGTTATCCTCTGGGTGCTCGACCTTCGACCTGTACGCCCACCACCTCCGCCTGACTATCGCCTCGGGCGAATCTGTCTGCTCCATCGCCCATAGGAGATACTCGATGAACTCGGAGGACTGCGGCGTGACTGCCGCCGAGGAGTACATGTACATCGCCGCCCTCATCGCTGCCGTCTCGCTCTTTCGCATACATTGCCACATGGCCCGCACCGTCCTCGAAATCTCCCACTCATTGTCAAACCAACTAAGGATCTCCTTCAACCTGGCTAACTTTGCCTGGTCGCCGCCGGCGATCTGCCTGATTCGCTGCTGCATCCTCTCCATAGATGTCGTTCTGAGTGGTCCGGTGCTAGCTTTGGAAGATGGGAGGAGAGACGGTGGTCTTGCAATAGAGAAGAGGGAGAGGAGAGGAGGTGGTTTTGGAATGGAGATGATGGAGAGGAGAGGAGGTGGTTTTGCAATGGAGAGAAGATCAGAAGAGGGAGATGCGAGACGGTGGTTTTGGAATGGAGATGATGGAGAGGAGAGGAGGTGGTTTTGGAATGGAGATGATGGAGAGGAGAGGAGGTGGTTTTGCAATGGAGAAGATCAGAAGAGGGAGAGGCGAGACGATGGTTTTGGAATGGAGATGATGGACAGGAGAGGAGGTGGTTTTGAAATGGAGAAGATCAGAAGAGGGAGAGGCGAGACAGTGGTTTTGGAATGGAGATGATGGAGAGGAGAGGAGGTGGTTTTGCAATGGAGAAGAGGGAGAGGAGCATGCGACAGCAATTTAGGATTGGGCAAGAGGGCCGGCGCGCTGTGACTGGATCAAAATCAAAATCAATTTACCCTTCAATTAAGAAAGCGGCCTCACATTAACTGGTCTCCCTTTTATTCTAGGTCATAATTTTCACACATAAAATATATATTATACATTGCAAAAATAATATAATTTGAAAGTACATTCAGACACGAACCAAACGATACAATTTTTGGTGACATGCATTCACATTTTGCTTGTCACATACAGTACGTGGTCAAACTTTGACCCAAAATACACAAAACAACAAAAAAATACTTCCAAGACCAGGGCCGCTCTTCCGCTCTTCTCCTGTCCCAATCTAAATCCACCGCCGCTCCTCTCCTGTTCCAATCTAAATCCAGCATCGCTCCTCTCCTCTTCCATTTCAAAACCACCGCCCCTCCTCTCCTGTTCCAGTCCAAAACCAGCGTCGCTCCTCTCCCGTTCTAATCCAAAACCAGCGCCGCTCCTCTCCTCTTCCATTCAAGAACCACCGCCGGCGAGTGAAGGTGCTGTGGAGAAGTAGATCGATGGAGGAGTACAACCGATACGTGAGGATCGCAGACGGCGACCCTGTGAAGCTAGCTAGGATGTTGGAGATACAGTCTTGGTTTGACAACAAGGACCAACTAGCGGCGACGGCGACATCCATGGCCAAATATCTGCAACAGAGCGAAAAGGCAGCGATACTCCCGGAGGGAGTCGCGCCGGAGTACATAGAGCTGCTCCTCTGGGCCATGGAGCAAACAGATTCACCGAATCCAATCGTGAGGGAGCGCTGGTGGGAGTATCGATCCCAGATGGAGCATCCACCAGAGATTGAAGGATCGAGCATCTACAGGGTGCCGTTTGTGAGGGTGTCCTGCCAGAGCGAGCCGGTGGAGTCTTCGTTGACCGAACCCAACTGCAAGAGGAGAAAAGCAGTTGGCCCGACGACGCTTCGCTGCCATCGTCTCCCTCGCCATTCACATCGTCTCACGGGATGGCTGTCTGCCATCGAGGAATAGGAGGGGGCTGCCCCCCAGCCCAGCAGGTTGTGAATTGTCAGGAGGAGCTTAGGGTTGTCAGTATTTGCAGGTTGTGAATTGTGTTTTGTGTTGTGTATTTTGAGAGTACTTTCAGATATGAATGTCTTTTGAATTTCAGATTTGCAGTATTGAGCATATGAAGAATTTTATGAATTCTAGAGATCTATTTTTAGCACTTAAAAAATGTAGTTTCATAGGAGTATAAAAGTGCAGACGAGAAGACACTGCAAGTTTCAGTTTCAGATAAGAAACTGCAAGTTCAGTTTCAGATAAAAAACTGCAACTTTCAGAGGCAGAGCATTTATATTAACATGGCCTTTTCAAACAGGGTTAACATCATGTTGGACGTTTTATTCGTGGTCGAAAATGGAACTACCAGCCAGTTAACATCATGCTGATCAACATTCATGCATAGCACATCTTCATATGATGCACAGTCAAAATGCCCACACAATGTTGAGTGTGCGAAACAGAGAAAACGAGGGATGGAGTTTTGGCAAGTGTTGGACGTGGTTTTGGGCTGCCCCGTCTAGGCTTTCATTTTTAACATGCGCAGCCCACGACCTCGGATGGGAGGGCCTGTTTGTATTTTCTTAGGGCCGTCATGTATCGACCGGCCTATGGACCTCCCATCCGAGGTTTTATTTTTGGCAGCCCAATTTATGTATTTTTTTGAAGAAAACGCAGCGGTCTGTTCTATTTTTCTATATAAGAATAGGAACGCCAGGTACAACTTATGTTTCCCTTTTAACTATATTATATATATTTAAATTATTTTATATGTTATTATATATTATTTTTATTGTCATCATATATTTAACAGATACTTACATATGTAAGAAAACAATATCCCACATCTTATTAACTTATAAAAATAATTTCTTAACAAATAAAATCCTGGATTGTTTTGGCACGAAAATCCTAGTGATTGTGTACAAAAGCTTGGTAAGATTTAAGGACGAATGTAATAATATCACTTATTATTTAAATATATTTATAACAAAATGCTCAGCCCTTTTTTATTTTTTGATAACATTGCTGGCCCAACCCAACATTATAATTAGAATCAGCCCAGCAAAATCATGTATCTAGATAAAGTGCAAATGGCCTGTAATTTTTTAGGAAATAAAATAAATGGGCCGCATGAAAGCTACATTAATTGTTCACCCAACCCAGCTAATGGCTGTAATTCAAAAAAAAAAAAGATCAAATTGACTGTAAATTCTACCGTGCAAAAAAAGACTGTAAATTCTGAAAAATGGGTTGAATACGTGCCACATTTTGGAGGCTGAAATGTGGGCCAATAGGTCGAAGCCAACGCAAGTCGTTGTAAATTTAGTTAACAAATGATTCTGACATGTTAGCCGTTGGATTTACATCCAACGGCCGACATCCATCTTCAATCTCTCGTCTTCTTCCACCAGCGCCGCCGGGACCACCTCCCGCCTCCTGCTGCTAGCAGCTCTGCCATTCCTCCAACCCTCCACATTCGCCAGGCCATTCCTCCAACCCTCCACACCTCCTGTTCTTCTCCACCGACTGCCGAACCACACCGCACTAGAACCAGTTAACCCTCGTACACCTCTCCGTCTGCGACTCTACTCCCGCGTCTTCCCATCTCTGACTCGTTGCTGTCCGGGGCCTCGCCGTCGTCCACCACCTTGGATGCGCTCGGCGCGGCGTGGTCAATGTGGTCAACGTACGACACCATCAGAAGTAGGCTGTGCGTGGAGAGGCTGACAGCTGGGTCCACGTCCGCACACAAGGAAATGCCTCCTTATTACGCGCAAAATAATGATTCCTCCACCTAACATCTGGGACCCATCGGAAGGGCCTATGTATTTCGCGAAAGAAACGTGCCACCCGCTGACTTGTCGGACCCACCAGCTATCTTCGCACGCAAGGAAGTGCCTCCTTATTACGCACAAAAAATGAATACTCCCCCTGCTAGCTGGAACCCAGCATTCTGGGAGGCTGACTTGTGGGCCTACCAAGTTGATGGGGATGGAGGGCTTTGTCAACTTAGTCAATATGAACGATTCTAGCTCCTGTTACCATATGATGTTCATCCAACGGTTATAGTGCTTCTTCAACCTCTGGTCTTCTTGCTCCAGCCACCCAAACCAGCGCCGGTCGTGCCGCGTGCTCCTGCCTCCCATGGCCGGCTGTGATGCCGCGGAGGCCTCACCACCCCCTACTACTCCCACCGCTGGCAAAGCCATCCCTCTACTCACCCACACCCCCTGTTAATCTACGGCGACAGCAGCCTCACACCGCAGCCGAACCAGTGAACCCTCGTACTCCTCTTCATGTGGGCATCCACTGCTGCGTCTTCCCCGGCTCCGAGTCGTCCCCTTCCTAGGCCTCACCGTCGTCCACCGCCATGGTGCTCTCGGCGCAGCGTGGTCAACGTGGTCAAGGAACGACTTCCATCAGACGTGGACTGTACGTGGAGAGGCTGACAGCTGGGTCCACGGCTGCAGCAAGGAAGTGCCTCCTTATTACACGGAAAATAATGATTCCTCCACCTGACAGCGGGGACCCACTGGACAGGCCACCGTATTTCGTGAAAAAAAGTTCCCCCCTGACTGCTGGGACCCACCAGCTACATCTTCGCACGCAAGGAAGTGCGTCTAGGCAAAAAAACGATTCGCCCCCCTGACTGCTGGGACCCAGCAGCTACATCTTCGCACGCAAGGAAGTGCGTCCGGGCAAAAAAAAAATGATTCACCCCCCTGACTGCTGGGACCCACCAGCTACATCTTCGCACGCAAGGAAGTGTGTCCGGGCAAAAAAAATGATTCGCCCCCCTGACTGCTGGGACCCACCAGCTACATCTTCGCACGCAAAGGAAGTGCGTCCAGGCAAAAAAATGATTCGCCCCTTTGACTGCTGGGACCCACCAGCTACATTTTCGCACGCAAGGAACTTCCTGACAGTCGGGACCCACCTGGTCGAAGCATACATAGCGTTGTCATTCTGGTCGCGAACTTGTACGTACATATATACTAGTCGATGTCGAGGCGTGCACGTGTCGTAGTAGAGGCGCGTACGTGTCGTAGTAGATGCGCGCATGTAGCATGTACACGTACGTACATCGGCCAGGGTGTAAGAAAGAAAATACGGCCACGTATGTGTACATACGGGCGGGGTCTCGAATGCCTAGTCGCGCATACGTACGACGAGGGCTCGTGTTCATGGGGAGGCAACGGAATGCGTCGTGTTCATGGGGAGGCAACGGAATGCGTCGTGTTCATGGGGAGGCAACAAAATGCGTCGTGTTCATGCGGAGGCAATGGAATGCGTCGTGTTCACGGGGAGGCAATGGAATGCGTCGTGTTCATCGGGAGGCAACGGAACGCATGGGAGCCAACCGGCTTGGACGGAACAGGCGATGGAAATGAGGCCTGGCGTACCGCAAAACGGAGTAAACGAACCTCCTACGGTCGAAATGGGGGTCCTGTTGATCGGGAGGGGTGTGGCGTACTGCAAAACGGACGAAACGGACCTCCTACGATCGAAGCGGGGGTCCTGTTGATCAGGACGGGTGTGGCGTACTGCAAAACAGACGAAACAGACCTCCTACGATCGACACGGGGGTCTTGTTGATCGAGAGGGGTGTGGCGTACTGCAAAACGGACGAAACAGACTTGTGTTGGAGCGCTACGGTCGAAACGGGGGGGAGGGGTGTGGCGTACCGCAAAACAGGACTCCACGGGATACTGTTCATCTCCACCGTCGACCTCCTCTAGCCTCCACGGGCTACCGTCGACCTCCTCCAGCCTCCACGGGCTCCTGTTCATCCAGCCTCCACCGCGTGCTACTCCACCGGCTACTGTTCAACCACCCCTCCACGGGCACCCCTCCATCGTCTACCTGTTCATCGAGCCGTCCACACCATGGGGTCCTGTTCAACCACCCCTCCACGGCCACCCCTCCATCGTCTACTGTTCATCCAGACCTCCACACCACGGGTTCCTGTTCATCCAGAGGTAACGCCACCGCTCACTGTTCATCCAAACCCTCCCACAACGCTCACTATTCATCCCAGAGGCAGCATCGGTCAACTTCAGTTAGCAGAAGTAGCGAAGGAATCGGTCCATCAGGTTCAGTTAACAGCCATCGATCGATCGTTTGGGTTCAGTAACACGTAGCCTGCAGTGCAATCGCTCGGGTTCAGTTAGGGCCAACGCCTCGCACACACGCGCGTACCTGTATGAGAGAAACACGCATCGCTCTCCCACCATAACCGGCAACTCCCTGAAATTTTCCTCCCCCTCGCTTCTACGACGGTTTTTCTGTCATGGACGGCCCAAAGAATGTCATGCAGCTGCGTCTCCGTCCCGCCCAGGACGAAAAGCCCATTTTCTTTCATGATTTTTTGTCATAGAAGTAGGAGCCCACCACATCTATGATGATACCGGGTTTTGTCACAATTATCGTCATAGAAGTGTCATATGTATGACAGAAAAAAAATTTGTTCGGCCCAAAATGTCATGGATGTGTCTTTTTTTGTAGTGATGGCATCGTGATAAAGTTGTCATTCTTCCTTCGGGAACTCCATCGTACTTATGAAAGAATAAAGGGTGGGTATTCTGGGAGAACGGACCTCTACAAGGTTGACTATCTGGTCAATAACATCGGGGAAGGTGGCGGAAAGTAACTCTCGAATTGAAACTGAAGAAAATATCAAGAGCAAAGTAAGGAGGTATCAAGGAAAGTTTAGGATGGACAGGCAATCGTTCGATGTCTGAGACAACGCGTGAAAGGGGTCCAGAGCAACGAGTTTAAGTATAGCGTCTGATACCAGAATAGATCACTAGGCACGTGAATTACATACGAAGTCGACAACGAGGAATAGCTTTGGCAACAGGGGTGTATAGGAGAGTCAGGTTTCGATCTTGTGGAACTTTGGGTTATGGGCCCACCATGTGGGTCAAAGGTAGAAAGGGCGCTGACATATTACAAGATCATGTATGCAAGGCTGGTCTGAGGATAGCCTGTCAGCTATGTTCGGCGACAACATTGGTACCAAGGGCGAGGGACGAAGAGAACCATTCTCCTGCTCGTTGAATGAGGCGGACCAATAGGCAAAGTTCTCGTCCATAGGTGGTTACCGAAATGTCATCATCGATAGCAATAGGGTCTTACTGACAAGGTTGTACACCAGGGTGTTCACATAAGCAACGGATCATTACTGCTCATATCATATAAACCACGAGGTTAAATAAGACAATGGAAAGGAAAAATGTGATTATCAGATTAAACAGAATAATGGAAAGGAAAATGTGTTTAAACACATATTTCAGGGGTATATCGTTCCCAAGGACCAGCAGAGCATGATATCCATGACATGATATAAGTGTAGAAAACCCTTTAATCAAGGGTAGAGAAATTCCATGATATTACCCATACAATGGTGTTTGGATAATTGAGCAAGAAACATTTAGCATTGGGCTTCAAGATGTTTTTTTTGAAAATCGGAGTACCACATACATGCTTCGAGATAGCATTGACATGGTCTTCAAGCAAAGGTCGGACTTTGGATACACAAAGGATCCATCAGGAATGACTCATAGAATAAGGATTACAATTCCCTCATGGAAGAATGGCTAACCTTGCTAAAATGGAAACTATAACAATAGGTCCTCTGGCCAGGTGTGCCGGGCATGACATCACCTTACCGGGTCATAAAAGACCAGTGTTATAACTCTTGGAATTTTGTTTCAACCATCATATCCGACCGAGATTCGGATCTGCACTACTAGGGAAAACCCTAGTAGTAACGCGGGTTTTGAGGCTAGCAGCAGCGCGGGTGGCCGCGCTACTAATAAGGCTCTACAACTAACTTATAGTAGTAGCGCGGTTCGCACCCGCGCTACTACTGTTGACGATATCAGTAGAGCGTTCTCCAAAAGCGCTACTATTAGTTAGCTGTAGCAATTTCGTTGTCCCTCGCTACTGCTATATCTTTCATCATTTTCCCATTGTACCCCTTTCCCTTTCAGATACTAGGTACTATTAGATATCAAATTCATAAACCATTATAAGTACTAGGTAGTACTCCCTTCGTTCCAAATTACTCGTCGTGGAACCACGACGAGTAATTTGGAACGAAGGGAGTACTAGATAACAATTTCATGCATAGTCAACATGCATCCTCAAGCAGTACAAGGTCATATCGACGGCGATCATCATATGTAGTTCTAGATGATATCAACGACGACCATCATATGTAGTTCTAGATGATATCGACGACGATCATCATATGTAGTTCTAGATGATATAGCCACACACACATATGTAGTTCTAGATGATATCAAAGACAATCATCATCCTCAAGCCTGGGTGGTCGGTGTTCCTGATAGTAATTAGGATGGCCTGTCCAACACGAAGATTCTTGCCATCGAGGAATTTCTTCCACCCAACTGAGTTTAAGTGTGTGTGACCGTCAGTGTCCACGCGGTAAGTACAGGTTGTGACGGAGCCCCTTGCAGTAAGGCGTAGTCCAGCTGGGCCTTCTTCATCAGGCTCGATACCATAACTCACAGATAGGCTCTTTGCCAATTTCTGAATAAGAAAAATATATCAATTAATAAATAGCCTCGCACATACCCTTGCAAATAAGTATATATGGATTATCTACACTATTAATAGTTCCTTAGATTCTACACTAATAAGCATGTGATCGAACTCTACACTAAAACATATCATCGACTAGATTCCACACAACATACCATATCATTGGACTATACACTAAGTATTTCATCGGATAATTTGCATTTGTAAGTATAACATACCATATCATGTCGTTCAACCATGGTACTTGTCAGGCGGGTCACGAATGGCACCCCGACAAACTCAGCATGTGGCGGAATTATGTCCCACAGGTTGGACACATCCTCCTCGCTCAGCCTCATTCTTTGAGCTACGATGGCTTCATGAAGTGGGTCCTCATCATCTTCATTGAGTGGGTCCTCATTATCTTCATCATCTTCACCATCTTCATCATCTTCGTCATCTTCATCATCTTCCACCAAGTTGAGATAAATGACAGCCAGCTTGGGTCTTTCTGCTCTGAAAGAGAAGCTGATCAACTCACCACGAGTAAGATGCATGCGGGCGAGGAAACGGGCCCATCCATCTCCTCCAATCTGCGACATATTGCGTCCTTTCTCAACCTCCATAGTGTACGGCCCCCAGGAGCCTCAAATGTCACAGTGTCTCCTGTCAGCTTGTTGAATTTCAACCTCACATTGCATGGGACGATCTGTGTAAAATAAGCAAAATGACACAATGCAGTAATGCCAACACTAAAAATAAAATAGTTGTTACATTTCATCTGATTTCTTACTGCCACATGATGAAAACTTGGCTGGAAGTAGATGCCGAACAGCTTGCCAGTTGCAAGGCTGCTGGCGCACGTTGACTTGCACAGTTGACATAGTGGTGGTGGTGGTGGCGCCATTTTTCCTAAAGCAATATGAGCAAAGGATTAACGATCCACTTCATAGGAAAGAAAAACAGTAGCATGTGATATTTTTGGTTCTTCCATGAGAAGCAATTTGATGGACAATTATAATCCTAAGATCTAGTAACATATTAGATGACAAGGTACCACCTACATTTTGCCAAAAAATAACTTATTACAAAAAAACAAAAGCATCTACCTATCCATGTACAGAAAAAATAACAACAAAATGGTGCATACTAAATCAACTAGCCTACTAAATCAACTAAATCAGAATGTTCTAAATCAACTAAATCAACTAGCCTACTAAATCAACTAAATCATATCAACTAAATCAAAATGTTGCATATGAACTAGCCTACTAAATCAAAATGTAGCAGGGAGGAGGGAGAAGGAGGGGCGACTCGAGGAGGCAGAAGAGAGTAGGATGGAGGAGGAAGGCGGAGCGAGGAGGGGCCGGCCGGCGGCCAGTGGAGGGAGGATGGAGGAGCGAGGAGGGGCCAGCCAGCGGCGAGTGGAGGAAGGACGGAGGAGGAGGCCGTTACCGAGTCCAGCAAGGAGGATGAGGTGACGACGGGGCAGAGGGAGGAGGGGCGACGGGGGAGGACCGGCGCGGGGGGTTGAGGTGGAGATCCAGTGAGTGTGTGAGTGTGAGTGGATCAGATAGAGGAGAGGAGGGTGGGAGATGGAATGGCTTAGCAGTAGCGCGCTATAGAGAAAGGCACTACTGCTAAACTACCTAGCAGTAGCGCCTTTCACAAAGAAGGCGCTACTGCTATGTGTCAGCATGTAAAAATAGACTTCAAAAATACATTGATCATCAACAGTCTTTTTGTGTACAATCTGATTTGTCAATATGATTCCTCACCGGTTTAGGAACCAGTGAAGACTCATATTGCGGCCACAAATTCTACACATAGAGTTCAATGAAGACCAAGTGCTTGTCAAAGTATGAGAAGTAACATATTTAAGGTGGTAGAAACTCTCTTCATGGAGCAAGGTGGGACTAAATTTTTGTAGTAAACTTAGCAGTAGCGCTTATTGGTGAAATGCGATGCTACTATGATTCATAGTAGTAGTGCTCTTGTTGATAACGGCTGCTGCTAGAACTAGCCTCACGGCGGCCTCGTGCGAATTATAGCAGTAGCGCTTCTTAGAGCGGGCGCGCTACTCCTATATTTATTTCAGCAGCGAGTTATGTTTGTACGCGCTACTGCTACGTAGCAGCAGCGCCTTATTTTAAAGCATGCTGCTGGTAAGATTCTGTGTATAGGCTTTTCCCTAGTAGTGCTGCTTGGGGTCAGGATACCTTAGACTCAGGATGCCTGAGAAGAAAAAGGTGCGACACAAATTGACGAGAGGACATCGTAAGATTCTCGGGAAATGAACTATGGAAGCGAGTTACGAAGCAAGAGTTCATAAGTAAACCAAGGAGAGGACGAGGAGGTTTCTTATGGACTTAGCGAGAATTCAACGAGATTTCCAAAAGATCGATTTCCACAATTATGTGAACAAGGAGATAACATTTGTCAGATCAAATGATATAAGGAGGTATGCTCAGGAATTCATACTCGCTTAAACATTGGTTGATAGGTGCACCCGAAATAGGGTCATAGGTAGCCTGATCAATTGTCAGAATGGCGATCTAATAATCGATAGGCTAAGAATGAACTGTCGATCATTAATTTCAAAGCAATAGGGTTGCTAGAAGTGTAGAATCCAAACAACACCATTCACTTGTTGGTACCCCGGTTAGAATCAACACGGGGACCAAGAAAGAATGATGATGGGGAGAAGTATCACTATACCAAGAATTCTTAAGAGGTGGAGCAATCCTCACAACATTCTTGATATAGAAGACAGTAATACTACAAGGTAGAACATAATCTAAGCTAGATAGCAAGGAAAACAAGATGGAACACAAAACATGAACAAGTTTGTGTTGGGGAAGGCAAGAATGTTGTCGATGATAACACAAATCATCGAGGGGTAATGATGGTATTTCCCATCATGAATTCGATTGATATCCTGGAAGAGCTCAAAATATTGCTGATAACCACAACACAATTGTCAAGAGATTTCATGAAGGTGTAATCGATTGGCGATGACGACAAGTCAAAGGAATGATGAAACAAAGGTTATTGGAACCATGGGTACGACACAAACTCGAAATCAAGTTTGTTGTTCAAGGAGAACTGATATTACAAGGAAGATCGATTTAAGATTATCTCGCCATCGAAATTTGTGCTCCGGGAAGAAGGACCAGGTAGCACAGTTAAAATTTAGCACGATAAAGATCTAGTCAATCAGGTTAGGAATGACATGAAGGATTATTAAACTCGTAAGCAGCGAAAATTTCTTAGAGTTATAGAATCGGTGTGCGGAATCGATTCACTTATTGGTGTTCTCGAGTGACTAATAACTCAGAACCCGAGGAAATCTGAAATGGTGAGAAGCAATACTAGATGAAGAATCGTAGGAAGCAACATATATCTTTGTTATTCTCGAGATACCAGAGTGTAATACTTGACGGTTGATCGAAGTAATGGTTGGACTGGGGTATTGATCCATAGAAGACAAATGCTTAAACTTGCCCAAGAAATTGGATCAAAGAAGAAGAATATGGTTGGAACCATAGTTGCAAGGGGTCCAATTTAATGACAGAGAAATAATTACCCAAATGATTAAATATTTTCCAAGAAGCTTCCATGATAAGTTCCACATCAGGTCCATGGGCATGAACACAAAGTTCAAGGTCGACTCCCACTTATCTAATGCATAATCTTTCATTCACTTCTCGCCTTTGACAAAGTTTTAGTGTTGAAATTTTATCTGACATAACACTAGTAGAGTATGACCTATAGTAGTTTCCGGGTTCACATAGATTAGAAAAGGCATAGGTTCAATCCATCGGGACCTCTTAGGAACGTATACCATCAACTTCAGGGGTAATAACCCAAGCTCGGAAGTAGAGCATGGTTGAGAAGGTAGATGATACAATTTACCAAAGGCATTATGTATCAGGGGAAGGACTGACAAAGTTATTGAATATGAAGGACGTTGTCGGATAAAATCCAATAAAGGATCTGGTGGTCCATAAGGGATCTGATGCGAGCATCAGTACTCAACCAGAAGAAGAAAGAATGCAAAGAGGTCAGATTATAGAAACAACTGACTAACTCAAAGCCCATTTGCACAAGAATTAAGAATTCCTAGTCAAGGGATCAGAAGCAACACACTGATTAGGATGGATAAGCTGAGTAGGCTTAGGGGTATAATCGATGGCAATTTGATTGGTCGAGAACCAGATCATATTCAAAATGACGTCTGAGCTGGAAGGATGAATTCTAGGAGTCGACTGTGGGTTGTGAGCATCCTCAGCATATTGAACCAACAGACTAAAAATGATAGAGACAAAGGATGCCAATAACTTTAATAGACTTATGGGATTAACCATAATGCAATCAAGCAATAATTTGAAGAGCAAGAGGTTGTTGATGATTTTTGGAAGATCAGATATTATTTCAAACTATCATATGAAACATATGAACATATGGAGATGAGCGGATACTCGATAAGTGCGAGGAATTATCGTTGGAGGTATCAATTTGACAAAGAACTGCAAGGCAGTAGGCACAGAGTATTCTCAGAACAACAGAGAGAATTTTGGGGTATCTTGTAATAACAAGATCAACGGGGAATGATTGTATCAATGGCAAGTGCACGTGGTTATCCATAGGGGTTTATCAATGGAAGCAAATTGCAATAGCGATGGCACAAAGTCTCGAGAGAACATCGAAGAGTATCTTCAGAATCTTCTGGTGCACCAAGCAATCATCTGGAGTGAGGGGCTCTCCGGGAGGAAATAATTACGAGAACCTAGAGTCAAAGTTAGTAAAACCATTTAACCCGAATAGAAGAGAGATCAGAATCCCAGAGTACAAACGAGGAATAAAAGATCCTAATTCCACCCAATGCCGATGTGGGCCCGTAAGCCACACAACCATGATAGTAAAAGTTTAGCAATGTCTAGACTTGACTTCGTCCAAGGAGTGTGGAAGGGGGATTCTTACAAGTAGTCGGTTCTGATACCAACTTGTGATGCCCCGATTCAATCGTACACTAATCATGCACACAAATGTGTACAATCAAGATCAGGGACTCACGAGAAGATATCAGAACACAACTCTAAAAGTAAAATAATTCATACAAGCATCATATTACAAGCCAGGGGCCTCGAGGGCTCGAATACAAGTTCTAAACATAAATGAGCCAGTGGAAGCAACAATATCTGAGTACAGACATAAGTTAAACAAGGTGCCATAAGATGGCTATCACAAACTGGGATACAGATCAAAAGAGGCGCATGCCTCTTGCCTGGGATCCTCCTAAACTAATCCTGGTCTTCGGCGGCCTAAACGTAGTAATAGGCACCCTCGGTGTAGTAGGGGTCATCGTCCACAATGGCGTCTGGCTTCTGGGCTCCAACATCTGGTTGCGACGCCCGAGAAGAATGGAAAGGGGAGGAAAGATGGAGCAAAGCAACTGCGAGTACTCATCCAAAGTACTCGCAAGCAAGGATCTACACTACAAATGCGTTGCCTTAGATGTCTTCATAATTATGCGATTTTCTATCAATTGCTCGATAGTAATTTGTTGACCCATCGTAATCCATGCTATCTTGAGAGAAGCCACTAGTGAAACCTATGGCCCCCGGGTCTCTTTCCTATTATATCACATCTCTTTCCCATTATATCGCATCTCATTTACTATTTTGCAATCTTTACTTTCAATCTATACAACAAAAATACCAAAAATATTTAATTTATTATCTCTATCAGATCTCACTTTTGCGAGTGACCGTGAAGGGATTGACAACCCCTTTATCGCGTTGGTTGCAAGGTTCTTGATTGTTTGTGCATGTACTAGGTGACTTGTGCGTTGTTAAAGGAAATATTCCCTAGAGGTAATAATAAAGTTATTATTTATTTCCATATTTGATGATAAATGTTTATTATTCATGCTAGAATTGTATTAACCGGAAACATAATACATGTGTGAAAACATAGATAAACATAGTGTCACTAGTATGCCTCTACTTGACTAGCTCGTTAATCAAACATGGTTAAGTTTCCTAACCATAGACATGAGTTGTCATTTGATTAACGGGATCACATCATCAGGAGAATGATGTGATTGACTTGACCCATTCCGTTAGTTTAGCACTTGATCATTTAGTATGTTGCTATTGCTTTATTCATGACTTATACATGTTCCTATAACTATGAGATTATGCAACTCCCGTTTACCGGAGGAACACTTTGTGTGCTACCAAACGTCACAACGTAACTGGGTGATTATAAAGGAGCTCTATAGGTGTCTCCGAAGGTACATGTTGGGTTGGCGTATTTCGAGATTAGGATTTGTCACTCCGATTGTCGGAGAGGTATCTCTGGGCCCTCTCGGGAATGCACATCACTATAAGCCTTGCAAGCAATGTAGCTAATGAGTTAGTTACGGAATGATGCATTACGTAACGAGTAAAGAGACTTGCCGGTAACGAGATTGAACTAGGTATTGAGATACCGACGATCAAATCTCGGGCAAGTAACATACCGATGACAAAGGGAACAACGTATGTTGTTATAAGGTTTGACAGATAAAGATCTTCATAGAATATGTAGGAGCCAATATGAGCATCTAGGTTCCGCTATTGGCTATTGACCGAAAATGTGTCTCGGACATGTCTACATAGTTCTCGAACCCATAGGGTCCGCACGCTTAAGGTTTTGATGACAGTTATATTACGAGTTTATGAGTTTTGATGTACCGAAGGTTGTTCGGAGTCCCGTATGTGATTACGGACATGACGAGGAGTCTCGAAATGGTTGAGACATGAAGATTGATATATTGGAAGCCTATATTTGGATGTCGGAAGTGTTCTGGGTGAAATCAAGATTTAACCGGAGTATCGAGAGGTTACGGGAACCCCTCGGGGGCTTATTGGGCCAACATGGGCCTTAGTGGAAATAGAGGGCAGCAAGGGGAGTGTGGGGCACGCCCCCAAGGCCCAAACCGAATTGGTTTAGGGCAAGGGGCCGGCCCCCCTCTTTCCTTCTCCTCCTCTCCCTTTCCTTCCCCCTCTCCTACTCCTACTAGGAAATAGGAGGAGTCCTACTCCTAGTGCGAGTAGGACTCCCCCTTGGCGCGCCTCTCCTTGGCCGGCCCCCTCTTCCACTCCTTTATATACGGGGGAGGGGGCACACCATAGACACAACAATTGATCTCTTGATCTCTTAGCCGTGTGCGGTGCCCCCCTCCATGATAGTCCTCCTTGATAATATTGTAGCGGTTCTTAGGCGAAGCCCTGCAACGGTAGAACATCAAGATCGTCACCACGCTGTTGTGCTGACGGAACTCGCCCTCGACCCTCGGCTGGATCGGAGTTCGAGGGACGTCATCGAGTTGAACGTGTGCTAGAACTCGGAGCTGCCGTAGTTTCGGTGCTTGATCGGTCGGGCCGTGAAGACGTACGACTACATCAACCGCGTTGTTCTAACGCTTCCGCTTTCGGTCTATGAGGGTACGTGGACAATACTCTCCCCTCTCGTTGCTATGCCTCACCATGATCTTGCGTGTGCGTAGGATTTTTTTTTGAAATTACTATGTTCCCCAACAGTGGCATCCGAGCCTGGTTTTATGCGTAGATGTTATATGCACGAGTAGAACACAAGTGAGTTGTGGGTGATACAAGTCATACTGCTTACCAGCATGTCATACTTTGGTTCGGTGGTATTGTTGGATGAAGCGGCCCAGACCGACATTACGCGTACGCTTACGTGAGACTGGTTCTACTGATGTGCTTTGCATAGAGGTGGCTGGCGGGTGTCAGTTTCTCCAAGTTTAGTTGAATCGAGTGTGGCTACGCCCGGTCCTTGCGAAGGTTAAAACAACACTAACTTGATGAACTATCGTTGTGGTTTTGATGCGTAGGTAAGAACGGTTCTTGCTCAGCCCGTAGCAGCCACGTAAAATTTGCAACAACAAAGTAGAGGACATCTAACTTGCTTTTGCAGGGCATGTTGTGATGTGATATGGTCAAGACGTGATGCTATATTTTATTGTATGAGATGATCATGTTTTGTAACCAAGTTATCGGCAACTGGCAGGAGCCATATGGTTGTCGCTTTATTGTATGAAATGCTGCGAGCGCCCTGCAATTGCTTTACTTTATCACTAAGCGGTAGCGATAGTCGTAGAAGCAATAGATGGCGAAACGACAACGATGCTATGATGGAAATCAAGGTGTCGTGCCGGTGACGATGGTGATCACGACGGTGCTTCAGAGATGGAGATCACAAGCACAAGATGATGATGGCCATATCATATCACTTATATTGATTGCATGTGATGTTTATCCTTTATGCATCTTATCTTGCTTTGATTGACGGTAGCATTTTAAGATGATCTCTCACTAATTATCAAGAAGTGTTCTCCCCGAGTATGCACCGTTGTGAAAGTTCTTCGTGCTGAGACACCACGTGATGATCGGGTGTGATAGGCTCTACGTTCAAATACAACGGGTGCAAAACAGTTGCACAAGCGGAATACTCAGGTTAAACTTGACGAGCCTAGCATATACAGATATGGCCTCAGAACATGGAGACCAAAAGGTCGAACGTGAATCATATTGTTGGTGTTCTGGGAACGGGGGTACCTAGACTTGCCTGCCTGCAGCCTGCGGCGTGGCTCAAGGAGTGGCCTAGTACAGCCCATCTTCGCCAACACAAGCTCAAGACCCTCGCGAGGGGCCAAGCCTCGCGGGGCGGATGACAGGAGGCTTCCTCACACACAACCTCATCAGGATGGCTTGCAAGGAGGCGGAGAGATCAAGGCGGGGTACCTCACGAGGTGCCCATGATGCAAGCCATGACGACCGAAGCCAGGCGGGCACCAGGCGGGCGCCGGCCTGCGCAGAGTCCTTGTTTCCTCTTTGGTGCAAAGGGAGCAAGTGCAGGCAAGGGTATCAAGCAAAGGCAACCATTTAGGTGCAACAAGACCAAGACCAGCAGAACAGCGGGACGGAGGTCATCGTGGAGCCCAAGCCGGCATCCTCATCAGAGTCTTTGGCAGGCGAGGACCAACTTTAGTCAAGATAAGTGTACTAGATGTTCCCCTTCAAAATGGCCAATTGTTGGCGCCCTTCCCGCTCAATATTTGGGAAGAGGACCAGGGCCTCGCTCTATAAATAGGACTAGCCACTCTCAAGGCAGGGGGATCGACCAGTCGAACCTTATCCAGAACCACCAGCACAAGAACTCCTCCCCTCCCGAGGCACTTCTTCCATTGTATTGTTCATCATCAGCCCCTGAGGAAATCCACCACACCACAAACTAGAGTAGGGTATTACACCACAATGGTGGCCCGAACTAGTATAAACCTCGTGTCCCTTGTGTTGTTCTTCATGTAGTTTAGATCCTTTGCGAGGCGACGAGACGTGAGTAGGTAGGAGGTGCGATCTCTGCGCGCACCCCAGAGTTCAAACCTTAAGGGTCTGCCGGAACCCGAAATCTGACATTTGGCGCACCAAGTAGGGGTGCACCGGAATCCGCCTTTCACCGCCTTGCGTTTCGCCGTCCATCGCATCCATGTCTGACGCTCGTCGAGCCCGCGCCGAGCGCTGGGCTGCCCTTGCGGCCCATGTTGCCCAGATGGCCCCCATCGGAGGGCCTCCCTGTCGTTCCCCGTCGCCTGCCGTCCACGCCGCCACCGGCCTGGTAGGGAACGAGCAGGAGGCGTCGACCCTGCATCCTTCGGTGCGGCCAGAAGGCCGCACCGCCACCCCGTCGCTGACTCCAGCCAGTTCGTTGTCCCACGCTCGCTGCGCTCCTACGGACGCGCATGCCGCGTTGCTCCTGGCGCGAGAGCTCCTGCACTACCATCCCGTCGATGACCTCTACGACGAGTGGCTCGCCCACATCACCGAGCTCGTCAGCACCGCTGGGGGCTCCCTCACACCATCCCTCTCGCTGCACCGCCACCCTCCCTACACGGGCAAGAAGCTCCGGAGGCGCCTCAGCCGCCTCCCCCTCAAGAAGGCGCCCTGGCCCCAAGGCACGCAGCCCCTGGACAGGACCCGCTTCGTCCGGCGCTAGCACAGCAAGAGAAGAGATGCCAAGAGATCCCTCGTCCCCAAGAAGCTGCCCGTGTGCTCCCCGCACCGGCCCGTCACGACCGCACTCCTGCTCCAGTGCGCCAAGACCCCGTGCTGCTCCTGGCGGCAGCGCGCGGAGACCTCCAAGATCAAGCTCTTCGTCACCAAAGGCCTCCTGTGGCCACGGCGGGCTGTCGTGCCTTCACCACCGAGCTGTGCAGCGTGGCCTGGCCGGGCAAGTTCAAGCTAGATCTGCTTCCGCGCTACGACGGCATGGCTAACCCTGTGGAGTTCCTCCAGCTCTACGAGCTGGGCATCGAAGCCGCCAACGGGGACGAGAAGGTCATGGCGAACTGGTTTCTCATGGCGCTCAAGGACGATGCCCGCACCTGGCTCCTGAACCTGGCTCCTGGAACGATTTCCTCCTGGGATGAAATGCGCACCCGCTTCATTGCCAACTTCCAAGGCACTCGCGACCGGCCCACGGCCATGAGCGACCTTCGCCGCATCAAGCAGCAGCCAGGAGAGACCCTGCAAAAGTACATCCAGCGCTTCAACACCGCTCACCTCAAGATCCCCAGGGTGACTGAGGAGGCCATCATATCAGCCTTCTCCGACGGCGTGCATGACATCAAGATGAAAGAGGAGCTAGCAGTCCATGAAGACCTGTGCACATCCCTGGAGCTTTTCAACTTGGCGACCAAGTGTGCCAGGGCTGAGGATGGGCGCCTTTCCCTCCTCGAGCTTCCGGCTGCCGATCCAGAAGAGAAGAAGCCCAAGGTCAAGGACGTGAAGCGCAAGGGGGCTGCTGTGCTTGCAGCAGAGCCAGACACCAAGCGAGGCAGGGATCAGCCTGAGTCATCCAAGGGTAGCCGGTATTGCGTGTACCATGACCTCCACACCCACAACACCAATGAAAGCCAAGAGCTCAGGGCCGTGCGGGATGTGCGTGCCGGCCGACGCTTCGAGCGCACCAACTGGGGCTATGGCCGAGGAGGAGGAAGAGGTGGAGGACGATGGGAAGACCGTGGCCCTCGCCAAGAGTGGCGTGACCGACCTCGCGAGGACCGCTGGCAGGACCAGCCTTGCGAGCGAGGTTGGAGGGATCAGCCTCGTGAGGATCACCCACAAGGCAACACAAGCCTCCCTCCTCTGCCATCTCAGCCGAGGAGGAATGAAGACCATCATCAGGACAAAGGGGCTGGGGTCTTCCAGGAGCCGCGCGCAATCGCTTGCATCTTGGGCGGCGCTCAGGCCCCAGCCTCTCAGCGCATCTTCAAACAGTTTGCTCGCGAGGTGAATGCAGTCCTCCCCAAGCTTGAGGTCACACGCCCTCTCAGGTGGTCAGCATGCGCCATCGCGTTCAGCTCAGCGGATGAGCTCAAGTGCGCAGCCACAGCCGGAGTCGTCCCGATGCTTTGTTCCCCAATCATCAGCAATGTGCAGGTCAACAGGACCCTCATCAATGGCAGGGCAGGATTCAACGTCCTGTCCGTCGAGATGTTCAACAATCTCCAAGTGCCATACAATCAACTTCAGCCGACCAAGCTTTCTCAGGAGTCACTGATGGTTCCACTGTTCCGATAGGGCAAGTCCGCCTTCCTGTCACCTTTGGGCAGCGCGACAACTACCGCGTCGAGCTCATTGACTTGGACGTCGCCCACATCTGCATGCCGTACAATGCCATCCTCCGGTTCCCAGCCCTGGCCAAGTTCATGGCAATGATTCATCACGGCTACAGTGTCCTCAAGATGCTAGGAAGCGGTGGAGTCATCACGGTGCCTTGTGAGGAGAGGGATGTTGTGTGTTCTCTAGAGCGTGCTTTTCAGGCTGCGTCAATCGAAGACCCAGATCACAGGAGCGGAAGGCTTCCCGAGGCAGTCCCAAAGAAGAAGAAGACATCGCCTGGTCCGAACACTCAAGAGGCAGGCACCTCAGGATCCGTGCCAGTCCAAGGGGCGCCTCCCTCTGTCGCATAGGAAGGCGTGCCCGGCACCCTCCTCGGGCAAGGCTCGGGGGCTCTCTCCTAGAGGGCCATCGACTTTGCCAAGATCATGAGGGAGGCGCTCGGGCACCACTTAGAGGCATGTTTCAAAGCACGTTTCCCCTAGGAAGGAGCAAGGCAAGGAGGGTCAAACCCTCAGGAGTTCATCAACGAGATCATTCAGGAGCTACTGGAGTCAAGAGTCATGAGTGGCAGCCACTGCTTACCCGCCGTAGCTCCCCATCCAGGCGAGGATGGTGGGTTGCACGTTTGCATCGATGTACTAGGACTCAACTGAGCTGCCTCTCAGGAGCGCTTCTGGCCCTCACGCATGGGACGCTACCAAGGTCCACCCCACAGTTATGTTCGCATGCCTTTCGGCCTGCCGAACACGGTTGCTGCACGTCAGCACCTCATGAGGAGCATTCTGGAGGCTCAAGAGGTTAGGCATTCCGCCATCCTGGCAGAGATGGAGATGGCCCTCGAGGAGCCGCCAGTGCCCCCGGAGACTCCCGAGGCTCCTAGGCCTGGGGGATCGTGAGGATCGGCTTCCGCAGCGCACATAGTCCCCTACTTCAGCATCCCTTCATCCCCAACACCATCAGGTGAAATCCTTCAAGTTTCATTTTCAGCTGGGAGCGCCCCTAGGGCTGCATCATTCCCAGGCCATGTGGGTCCGTCCCTGCGGCATGTACCCCTTTCGTTCATGTCTTTAGCTTGCTTTGTTGGGGGCGCCCCTCGGGCTGCATTATCCCCGAGCCACTCGGGCCGGACCCAGCGGCATGTATCTCTCTCGCGTTTATTCAGGTCGTGCATTTGTGTAGGACCTTGAAGTATGTCTAGAGGGGGGGGGGGGTGATTAGACTACTTGACCAATAAAAACTTAACCTTTTCTGAATTTTAGTCTTTGGCAGATTTTAGCTATCTTAGCACAAGTCAAGCAATCTTCACACGATTCAAGCAAGCATGCAAAGAGTATATGAGCAGCGGAAATTAAAGCATGCAACTTGCAAGAATGTAAAGGGAAGGGTTTGGAGATTTCAAACGCAATTTGGAGACATGGTGATTTTTGAGACATGGTTCCGATAGGTGGTGCTATCATACATCCACGTTGATGGAGACTTCAACCTACTATGGGTAACGGTTGCGCGAGTCCACAGAGGGCTCCACCCACGAAGGGTCCATGAAGAAGCAACCTTGTCTATCCCACATGGTCGTCGCCCACGAAGGACTTGCCTCACTAGCGGTAGATCTTCACAAAGTAGGCGATCTCCTTGCCCTTACAAACTCCTTGGTTCAACTCCACAATCTTGTCGGAGGCTCCCAAGTGACACCTAGCCAATCTAGGAGACACCACTCTCCAAGAAGTAACAAATGGTGTGTTGATGATGAACTCCTTGCTCTTGTGCTTCAAATGATAGTATCCCCAACACTCAACTCTCTCTCATAGGATTTGGATCTGGTGGAAAGAAGATTTGAGTGGAAAGCAACTTGGGGAAGGCTAAAGATCAAGATTCATATGGTAGGAATGGAATATCCTGGCCTCAACACATGAGTAGGTAATTCTCTCTCAGAAATGGTAAGTTGGAAGTGTAGGTTTGTTCTGATGGCTCTCTCCACGAATGAAGAGGAGGTGGAGGGGTGTATATAGCCTCCACACAAAATCTAACCGTTACACACAATTTACAAATCTCGGTGGGACCGAATCAACAAACTCGGTCTGACCGATTCAGTAAACCTAGTGACCGTTAGTGATTTCGGTGGGACCGACATGCAACTCAGTGGGACCGATATGGTTAGGGTTAGGGCATAACATAATCTCGGTGAGACCGATTACACAAACTCGGTGAGACTGATTTTGGTAATTAGCTAACCGGAGAGTTGGTCAGGTAAACTCGGTGGGACCGATTCGCTCTTTCCGATGAGACCGAAATGTTACAAAAGAGAAACAGAGAGTTTACATTGCAATCTTGGTGGGACCGATCGCTCACTTCGGTTAGACCGAAACGTTACGAAGGGAAATAGAGAGATTACAATCCCATCTCGGTGAGACCAAGATCCCTATCGGCGAGACCGATTTGCCTAGGGTTTGTGGCAGTGGCTATGACATCTGAACTCGGTGGCACCGGATAGAAAGAATTAGTGGGGCCGAGTTTGACTTTAGGTTTAGGTCATATGTGGATATGATAAAGTAGTTGAGGGTTTTTGGAGCATATCACTAAGCACTTGAAGCAAGAAACTCATCAAGGAACACCTCATCCCTCCTTGATAGTATTGGCTTTTCCTATAGACTCAATGTGATCTTGGATCACTAAAATATAAAATGTAGAGGCTTGAGCTTTTGAGCTTGAGCCAATCCTTTTATCCTTAATATTTTGAGGGATCCACTTTCATCATCCATACCATGCCATTCATTGATCTTTCCTGAAATATGTGTATTGGAATAGTATTAGCTCAATGAGCTATATGTTGTTATGAATTACCAAAACCACCTAGGGATAGTTGCACTTTCAATCTCCCCCTTTTTGGTAATTGATGACAACATATAGATCAAAGCTTTGACAAATGATAATAAGATTGAAAAAACATCATCGCTTTGAGAAGTATGTGATAAGCAAGAGCTCCCCCTAAATTTCTGCATAGTTTAAGATTTGCTTTGGACTGCAAATGCACAAGGAATTAGGCTCATGGGTTACTCTTCCATGTCACATACATCTTGGTGCAGCACTCAAAATAATAAAGATTGAATACATGCACTCATCACCAAGCAAAGCGAATGATCATATAAAGATAAATAAGATAATATCATTTAACAAGCATAAGTGTAGCTTATGATCAAACACATGATCATCAATGTCTCACAGATAATAGCATAGTATCTCAAGCAAGCAAAAGCAAACAAAGTTCAACCACGAAGACAAGAGAGAACAAAAGCAAACTCTCTCTATCGAAGCCTATGATCTATACATTTTTCTCCCCCTTCTGCAACAAGTTACCAAAAATTTCCTAGAAAATGCATAGTACTATTTCGTCTCTTAGGCTTGGTCTTCAGTTCATGGTGTAGAGATGGCTCCTTGGACGAAGACTTCAGTTGATGTGGATGGAGCTGAAGGAGTTGGTGCTGGAGCTGGTTGCACGGGAGCTGTAGCTGGTGCAGATGAAGTGGCTCTGGTGTCTGTCACTGGCTCTGCAGCTGATCTCTGAGCTCGAGGCACTCTGGCAAATGCATCAGTAGTTGTCCTGCCCTTCCTCTCCTGCATGTCATCCTGTAGCTGCTCCACAACTGACTGAATCTCAGTTACTTTGACATCTAAATCATAGAATTTTTGTTCCATGATTCTTTCCAGGCTCTCCTGGTTTTGAGTTAGGGTGGCCAACCCCTTCTCAATCCTCAGAGTTGATGCTATCAAGTAACCAAGCTGGTCCTGCTTGCTCTTCAAAAAGTACTCAGATGCCTCCTCTAGAGTTGGCATCTTGGCAGCCTTCTCCTTCTTTGCCTTCTCCTTCTTCTCTTGAGCTTGCACTGAGGATGGTTCATTCTCATTCATCACAATTTGATTGTCCTCAAAGTCTAGATAGAGAACAAAGTGATCCTTATCCAACAGATATTTGCCTGTGCCCATCTTTGAGTTGATCAGCTCCTGGATTTGTGGGGCATACCCACAACTTCTCTTTTGGTCTGCTGCTGTCCTCTTGATAGTCTCAACCATGAGGCTCATGACCTTGAATTTCTGTGGCACATCAAATATGTGTAGCAAATTAATTGCATGCCCTCTGATCATGTTGTGGTCACCTGACTTGGGCAAAAGAGTGTGCCTAAGGATCCAGTTGATCATTGGCAGCCCTGACAGAAGAAAATGGACAGACCCAAACTTGAAAGTCTCAAGTGCTTTGTCTGGGATCTCCTTGTACATATGTGACATAGAATTGTGATCCTTTTTCTTTTTGGAGTAGACATCCAAGTCATCTTCTTTCTCCTCTGGGGAATTTATCAGATTGGCCCATTCCTCAATAGTTGATTGGTTTCTCGTACCTTCAGACATCCAGACAATTCTGCCATCAGGATAAAAATGAGCTATGGAGTAGAATTGCATAACTAGCTCATCATTCCAGTTTGTGAACTTCTGTCCAACAAACTCATCAACTCCACAAGCCTTAAAGCTGTCAAATACTCCTGGGTAGTGTTCCTCATTTTCCTTCATGTATTTCCAGTCTACCCACCTCATGTCATAAACTATGAGCTTCTTATCCAACAGCACAGTCTCATAGAAGTCATGCTGTTCCTTAGTGTGGAACCTGTAATCAACAGCAGTTCTTCTCCTGATTGCATATGGATCAGGAAATCTCCACTGCCTGAGCCCTGCATCTTTCCTCAGCTTCATATTCTCAGCCATTGGATGAGCATTGTTGTGGTCTGGAATCTTGGGTTTGAGCTTCCTCAGGACTTGTCCTTCATCATCTTCCTCAGCAGCAACTTCAGGCACTGGGGCCTTATTCTTCTCAGCAGCTGGTATGCTCCTGGTATTCCTCTTAGGTGCAGACTTGGCCTTGGAGGCAGCTTTGGGTGCTTCTTTGGGCTTTGATGATGCAACCCTTGACCTTATAGCATCACCCATCAGCTTTTATGTCTTGGGTGCTGGTGCAGCAACCTCTTCTTCCTCCTCCTCTTCCATCATGGAAGGTTGTCCAACAACTCTGGCCATGGTCTTTTTGACCCTTTCCTTCCTCTTCTTTCCTTCTGCAGCTGGCTCTTTGGGATCAGGTTTTCCAGGTTCTTGTGTTGATCCTTTGACCTTCAGCATAGGTGTCCTCTTGGCAGGGACCTTCCTATTAAGTCCAGGCTTTGTGGTGTTAGCTGAGCCATACTCCTTTTTGAGCACTACCTTCTTGGAAGTAGTCTCATCTTCAGCTGCCACATAGTCCTCATCCTCAGAGTCTGAGGTTCTCTTCCTTCTGGCTCTTGTGGCTGCTTTGGGCAAATTGCTAGGAGTGCTTCTGCTGCCTTCATCTGAGGAACTAGAGGGACTAGTGCCCTCACTCATGTGAATCTTCTGTTCTTCCCTGTTCTGGTTGTCACTTTGGTCTGACATGTTGAATACACTGACTGCTGACCCTTTGAATAGTTATGGATGAGATAGAATGGATGAGCATCGCAAAATGCATAGATTTTTTGCAAAAGAATGATTCAAAAACTTAGTTTTAGTTTTCCACAGAAAGCATTTCGGATCAACCGATTTTCAAACTCGGTGATACCGAAGCAGCTTTTGGAACCTAAACTAGTGATCTCGGTCAGACCGAGTCACAGTTCGGTGGGACCGAGACTGCTAGGGTTTCACTGAGTTCTAAAATCGGTCACACCGATTAGCAATTCTCGGTCAGACCGAGAGTCACTTGTGCAATGGCGTTAGCCGAATCGGTGGGACCGAGTTTTTGAACTCAATGGGTCCGAGATGGTTTCGGCAGAAACCTAACCCTAAATTTTCAAATCGCATCTATTCTAAGGATTGTTTTGACTGGATAGAGGTGTTTCAATCGTGGCAAGAATCATAATGAACACAATGTGCTAGGAATTGGACGGGGATAGCACTGTGATCGAGTCCATACCCTAGTTTGGCGATGAACTCACTACGGCGACAACGGCGGGGATGAATTCTGTTGACGGCGGCGGAGACGAACGACTGGAGGCGGCTGGCGATGAAGTTGACGATCCGAAGACCTAGGAGGCAGAGCGAGCTATGTGCGAGCGAAGTGTTTTGGAGAAGGTTTTCCAAAATTTTGCCCGTGTGTATATATAACCCGACCCTGTCGGTGTGACCGAGTGGAACAACTCGGTGGCACCGAGATGCATAACTGTTGACAATTACAGCAACTCGGTGAGACCGAAAAGTTCAAATCGGTTGCACCGAGATTGAAAACCTAGATCGACTTAGTTATCTCGGTATGACCGAAATGGAAGAATCAATCAGACCGAAATTCACAAAGAAGTTTTGGAAGTTTAAGTCCATGACGAGTCGGGGACTCCGAGTGCTCCTTACATAGAGTGGTTCGAAACTGACTTGATCAAATTTTGTGATGTAGCATGAATAGAGTTTGAGACAAGAAAAGCATAGATAGCTAGAGAAGGTTCTTAGGCATTCTTGTTCATCCACTTGGCAAAAGGAAAGAAGCCAACCAATCAAAGCAACAAGTGGATGTCCTCAAATGAGTTAAATATGCAACCAACATGCTCACACAATAAAATGGCAAATGAAATATGTGGCAAAGCACGCACAATCAATTCTAGCATCTATCAAACAATTGGCAATGACTAGGTCATCTATATATGAGTATATTGACTTAGGAATCAAATGAGAACATTTGATCATAGGTCATACTCATCATTTAAGCTCAAGTGGGGTTACTACTTTTACATAATGCATTGATATGTTCACATCATTAGAGTTACTTTGACTCAATTCTTAGATTTAAGCTCCCCCTAGATGTGAGATCCCCCCTTAGAGGGATGAAATGTGGGGACCGATTCTCTGAGTGTTAATTCCCAGGAAATGGCCCTTGTGCTCATCAGCCCCAGGATAACTGTTAGCTGAAGAGGCACCAACTTGATACAGAAATGCCAAGCAAAACACAAAATATGTAGTACAAGACCATTCTGGTCTGTGAGTACAACAAATGGTTTCTAGCGGTTGATGGCGGAAGCGGGTTCTAAATCATCAGTGTCTATGGGACTCCATTTCCCACGGGAACAGCTAACCAGGTTAACTCCTATCTTCGCGAGGCTGCTATCACCGTTGTTTAGGTTCCGGGGCTGTTAACACGGTCGCTCCTTTCCGCGGAAGAAATCTGGCCAAGACAATAGCCAGGGACAAGCCAGTGAGTACTTTGAATGTACTCGCAAACATTATGAACACAGGAATAATATAACAACGATGTTTTCGAAATATCTGTGCTCATGACGTCAGTCACAAAAGGTAAATAAATCTCTGATGCATGTAAGCAGGTTATTTATGAAAATGCAATAACACATTAATAATAAAAGGCACCGATCGGGCGTCTGAAGCGACGCCACATAAAGGGATTTAAAAGAAATGACGCAGTCGGGCGTCTGAGCGACACCACATAAAGGGCTTTAAAAGAAATGCCACAGTCGGGCGTCTGAGCGACACCACATACAGGGCTTTAAAAGAAATGCCACAGTCAGGCGTCTGAGCGACACCACATACAGGGCTTTAAAAGAAATGCCACAGTCGGGCATCTGAGCGACACCACATACAGGGCTTTAAAAGAAATGCCACAGTCGGGCGTCTAAGCGACACCACATACAGGGCTTTAAAAGAAATGCCACAGTCGGGCGTCTGAGCGACACCACATAAAGGGCTTTAAAAGAAATGCCACAGTCAGGCGTCTGAGCGACACCACATACAAGGCTTTAAAAGAAATGCCACAGTCGGGCGTCTGAGCGACACCACATACAGGGCTTTAAAAGAAATGCCACAGTCGGGCGTCTGAGCGACACCACATAAGGGCTTTAAAAGAAAAACAATCATAGTGAATATCCAGGAGGTAGAACTGTCCCAGGGATATTCGATAATACCAATAATATCACGGGTTAGTCCACAACAAAATAATAATCATCATTATCACATGTCACAAGTCGTAATATCAGTTCTGATTTAACAGTTTCACCTCCGAAGACCGACACTAAGACCGACACTTGACCCATCCCAGACTGTAATCCTTAACCATGGACACGGCTATTCGAATAGGTTTAACCTCTGCAGAGGATGTACTCTTTACCCACGAGTAACGGATTCCTTTAGTCCATCGGGACTAATTCCGTCTACGGTCTTTTTGTTGAAAACACACCTAACTTGCACACACCAGCTTAACTCACACGTGTCTGGAATCACCCACGACACCTGTCAAGCAAACTCTAAGTGGGGAGGCTACAACCTCGCGTAGCATGGGATCAAATTTATATTGCACGCTCTAAGGGGTGGCCTCCCCTCTCGGTCTCAACCGGAAACACCCATGCCCTCGGACCAGGTGGCCTACCTACCAGCTACAACCGGTATCTTCCACCCTAGCCTCTCTGTACGGTGTGTGCTAGAAAGAGGTTGACAACTTACTGAACCGTACTCTACTTGTTGTAGAGACGAGTGGTAGTACGAAACACGTATGGGGGTTACTGGAACAAGACTCGATCTATGGTCGACTCAGGAGGTTCATAAATTTCCCTGCATGACATGTATAACAAAAATGTTTCAACCAACACGATCACCACTCACCATACCTCACTATGCCAGCCGTCCCAACGAAGACCGGCGACAAACTCATGCCTACCCAAGGCAGAGGTTTTCCCGGATTCCTTCCGGCATGCAAGCAAGGCACATGAGGATGATTATTATCACAAGTGTGATCATTTCCAATAGCATGGAGATCACAAATACACATCCATGCACATGTTCATCTCACATGAAATAACAAGTTCTCCAAAATGAGGTAGTGTTATAAATGTGTCAACAAACACATAAAAGTATTATGCCGGGGTTCAGAATGCTTGCCTTCAGGTCATGGGAAGGCAGGGTGCATTTCAAACTCTTGAAATACTTCTCCTCTCTTCAAAAATCCTATTTTTGAAAATATAAATGAATTAACACACAAAAAAAACAGCACAAAAAGTTGTTTTGAAAAAAATTCAAATAAATCTTAAAATAAACTAGACAATATTTGAGAGAGGTAGGAAAAAGAATCAATTCATTTGGAGTTGTATTTAAAAAGATACAGGAGGTCAAAGTTTGGTCAAAATCTGTTATTAAAATAAAACAGAAAAGAAAACGTTTTTAAAAGAAAAACACGTCGAAGGCGTATTCGGGAAAGGCGCTTCCACTTACTCCTGCGTGGACAGGCGCTGGGTCACTGACAGTGGGCCCGTCTGGCCCACTGGTCAGGTTTGACCAGCCACGCGCGCGTCGTCCCCCTCCGACCGAACAGAGGTGGTGGTCCGGCGAGGATTTGCCGGCAAACGGGGGCGTCCCTTGGTGATCTGAGGACATGGGTGTGCTTAGGGGGTCGAGACGAGTCTGTGGGTACCCGCCATGGTCGCCGATGTGAACGGAGTCACCGACGACGAGCTTCGCGGGGGAGGAGGCGTTCGGGTGGATAGTGGGTTTGGGGCTACGGTGGTTTCCGGCCAAAATCGAGCGTGGGGTTGCACTCACGAGAGGGAGGGAGAGCTCTTTGTGGAGAGAGTGGAGAGGGAGAGGCGCTGGTGGCGACGGAATCGGCCGGAAGTTGGCGGCGACCGAACCGGCCGGACTCGGGGAAGATGGCCTTCCCCTCCTCGACTGCTGGCCGCGGTAGCTATAGGGGGATCATATGAGGTTGCTCGAGGACTCGATTGAGCTCCGAGGCCCTTATATAGGCGGTGGGGGTCGGTTCCGAGGCGGCCGGTGATAAGGACGACGGCGAACCGTCTTTCTGTAGCAATAGCGATGTGGCGCCGACGCGTGCTAGGGGACGAAGTTGCGGCTGAGCTGGAGATGCTTAAGGGGGCAGCTGGCGAGCGCTGGCGGCTTGTCGGCACTGACGGAGGTAGGGGTGCGCTGCGGACGCCGGCGTCCCGCCCTCTGACGGCGGCGCTGTTGGCTGCCAGGGCGGCTTGGCGCGTTGCTGTGGGAAGGGGAGTGCGTGGCGTGGCGCTACAGAGCGGGCCAAAAACCAGGGGCACGACGTGTCGGCTCGGGCACGGCTCGTGCAATACGCGCGCTTTGGGCGCATCTAGTGCACGCATGGAAGGTGTTCGATACAATGCCGTGGCATGCTACATGTCACAGGTGAGGTTGGCGAGCAACATGACTAGGTTAGAGATAGAGGGAAACTCAAGGGACAAGGTGGTTTGGTCAGGTGGTCAAGTTCACAATGTAGACTTGAAATCATGCCAAATCTTGCTATGCACTCAGGGTGTTTGACAAAATGCCACAGGCACCTAGGCATTTCTTGGAGTTGCCAATTCTTCCAGATCAGTCTCTCTTTGGATGTACAAGAGGGTGGTGAGGTTAGTTGGTGAAAGGCACAAACTTGCCAGTGCAAGTTTTGAAGAACTTCAAATCTGGACAGAACTTAAATGACATTATATCATGAACCAAAAATGACCAGATGTGTGCATGCTCCTGGACTTAGGGGTTTAGCCTGGAGGACTACCAGTAGGAGAAAGAATCTAGGGCCAAAGAGCAAGCAATAATATGGATGCTGTACAAACCATCATGATGGACCAGAATGAAGATTAGGTTGGTTCACTCAAAAATTTCAAAGAACATCCCTGGATTTATGCATATAATGGAATGATATGATCCTACTGACATCCCATAATTTTGGTGGAAGCTAGAAGGAAATATTTTAAAGGGTTGTAGTGCAAAAATGCCCACTGGACCAGAGAAGAAAAACATGTGTAGCACTCAAGATATGCAATGAACGAAATATATTATTGCACAAAAGTTATTTAGAGACATCACATGACATCTCCAAATTTTGGTTGGATTTTTAGTTAAATTTATCAACAGGTTGTAGTACAAAAAGAGCTCCAAAACTCAAAACAAGTCATTTTAATGAATAAAGCTCAGGGTGAAATAATTTAATAAATAAATCTACTGATTAGGAAATTGTTTTAATGAGATGGCATAGAAGTCCAATATGTTTTGGAAGGATCCTCTTGGGAAAAACTCCTTAATATTAAAAGAAAAGTTTTGAAATCAACAGAGATATTCTTGCAGGCAAAATTTTTAAACTCTTGGCAAAATTTTAATAACTAAAACCTGGTTAAATTTTTGGGGTGTTACATGAACTAACCTTGGGTTTTGTCGATGATGACTTCATGTAGGTGTTGAAGATGTGGATGCTCAATGTTGATATAGATCATTTGGAGCAATCCTTTGGAGTGAGTTGCACTTTCAATACCTACACGGGTTAGTCCCACAAGGAACAAACAAGTATATCCATAGACATAGAGTGATGTTCACACAAGATGATGTCCATGAAAGCATTATGTTACCCTTTCCCTTGCCTTACCAACATGAGGGTTTGTGACTCCTTGAACTAGTGCAAGATGTGGAAGTTGATTGCACTTGTCCTTGCCATAATGATATGAGTGAAGAATGTTGGCGGAGTCACCCTCAAGAACTCTCTAGTTCTTCTTCTTCGGGATCCACATCATCTTGATGGGAATCCTTGGAGTTGTAGTTGTACTTGATGAAGTAGAACTTGACGTAGTCTTGGGAACCCACTTGACCAAGGCCTTAGGTGCTTCTTCAAATGCATCAATCTCTTCTTGAAGCTTGTCTTTGGCTTTGTTCTTGTGGTCTTGTGGTGGAAGGTCATCTTGTGCTTGTGTTCCCTTGAAGGGAGTAGGATCATACTTCTCTTGTTGAGGAACAAACTTCATCTTGGGGTATTGATCTTCTTCCCACTCAACTCCATTGGCATTGAACTTTCGTTCAAAACCAACACCTTGATTCTTCCGGTGCCTTCCTTGCTTGCGTACAATTTCCTCGAATTGCTTACTCCCGGAAAGGCTCTTGTATACACCTTTCTCTACAATTCCCTTCAATAAGCTATTTTCTTGCTCAAGTGTAACTTGGATAAGAGAATCATTAGTGGAATCAAGAGAACTACTAGAAGCAACACTATTGGATTTAGCATGATTATTGTTACTAATAGAGGAAGAATCCTTCTTGTTCTTGTTACTAGACTTGACTTGAGGCATGTAAGTAGATAAGAGTAAACACTTGGCAATGTAAGAAGAACTTTTCTTGCGAAGATCATCATTGATTGCTTTTAAGAACTCATGCTCTTGTTCAAGATTGAGCTTTTCAAAGCGTAACTTCTCATGAGTCCTCAAAAGTTCTCGATGATCCCCTAAGATAGTTTCATGAGCTAACTTAAGAGTGTTTAGTTCTTTAGTTAGAAGCTCAATCTTCTCCTTATCATTGTCATTCGTTTTATCTTGTTTAGCATGATTAATTGACGTTTCATCATAGTATTCATCATTAGAGTTGTCAATAAGTAAATCATCATCACCTAACAAGTCATCTTCATCACTATTGAAATCAACATACTCGGGGTGAGTTACCTTAGGGCCTTTATCCATGAAGCATCTTCCAATTCCTTCATTTGGTGAATCAAATATGTCGTAGGAGTTGGTCGACACAAGTGCTAGACTGGCAACACCTTCATCTTGAGTATGTTCGGAGTCGGAGTGATAGCTTCTCTCGGAGTGATGTTCAGAGTCGGAACCGGATACCCATTCACCAACATGAGCTTGATGTCTTCGTTTTGTGTAGCTCTTTGATGACTTGTCCTTCCTTTCCAAATCCTTGCTTCTCCGGGATGTTCTTCGTTCATAACGATCATCTCTACTCCTTCTCTCTCTTGGCGGTGATTCTTCTCTTCTACTTATTCTCTTGGGAGAATCTTCTCTTCTTTTTTAGGGTGCCGTACACTCATTGTAGCAATTGCGCTATCGACTGGAAGATCTTTTATCATTGTAAGACCTTGACTTGGAGCTTCTTTCTTTGCTTCTACACTTGTAGAATTTGTTGAAGTTCTTCACCATTAAGCTCAATTCTTCATTGAAGGTTTGTTTCTCACTTGATAATGTAGGGGCTTCACATGAGGCTTTGTAAGCACCACTTGACTTGTTGTGAAGTTCCTCTTTATCCTTGAGTGACATCTTATGAGCAACAATTCTTCCAATGACCTCCGTTGGCTTGAGATTCTTGTACTTGGGCATCATTTGGATCAATGTGCACACGGTATCATATTTTCCATCCAATGCTCTTAGGATCTTCTTGATGATGAATCTGTCGGTCATCTCTTCACTTCCTAAGCCCGCAATCTCATTTGTGATAAGAGCAAGCCTAGAGTACATTTCAGCGACACCTTCACCATCCTTCATTTTGAACTTGTCAAGCTGACTTTGGAGCACATCCAACTTGGATTCCTTGACGGAGTTGGTTCCTTCATGCATATCAATAAAAGTATCCCAAATTTCCTTTGCATTCTCAATACGGCTGATTTTGTTGAATTCTTCAGGGCACAATCCATTGAAGAGGATATCACAAGCTTGAGCGTTGTACTGCAGCATCTTCCATTCATCTGCACTAGCTTCACGGTTTGGTTCCCTCACATCAAAGAATTCACCTTGCAAGCCAATACACACAATAGCCCAAACGGCGGGGTTATGTCCGAGAATATGCATTTTCATATTATGCTTCCAACTAGCAAAATTAGTACCATCAAAGTAAGGACCTCTACGGTGATAATTTCCCTCGCTAGACGCCATACTCTCCAAGGTTGTGAAACCAAGGCTATGACCACCAAAATCTATGGAAATTAAAGCAAATGGAGACCAAAGCTCTGATACCACTTGTAGGACCTTGAAGTATGTCTAGAGGGGGGGTGATTAGACTACTTGACCAATTAAAAACTTAATCTTTTCCCAATTTTGTCTTTGGCAGATTTTAGCTATCTTAGCACAAGTCAAGCAATCTTCACACGATTCAAGCAAGCATGCAAAGAGTATATGAGCAGCGGAAACTAAAGCATGCAACTTGCAAGAATGTAAAGGGAAGGGTTTGGAGATTTCAAACGCAATTTGGAGAAACGGTGATTTTTGAGCCGTGGTTCAGATAGGTGGTGCTATCGTACATCCATGTTGATGGAGACTTCAACCCACGAAGGGTAACGGTTGCGCGAGTCCACGGAGGGCTCCTCCAATGAAGGGTCCATGAAGAAGCAACCTTGTCTATCCCACCATGGCCGTCGCCCACGAAGGACTTGCCTCACTAGCGGTAGATCTTCACGAAGTAGGCGATCCCCTTGCCCTTACAAACTCCTTGGTTCAACTCCACAATCTTGTCGGAGGCTCCCAAGTGACACCTAGCCAATCTAGGAGACACCACTCTCCAAGAAGTAACAAATAGTGTGTTCATGATGAACTCCTTGCTCTTGTGCTTCAAATGATAGTCTCCCCAACACTCAACTCTCTCTCATAGGATTTGGATCCAGTGGAAAGAAGATTTGAGTGGAAAGCAACTTGGGGAAGGCTAGAGATCAAGATTCATATGGTAGGAATGGAATATCTTGGCCTCAACACATGAGTAGGTAGTTCTCTCTCAGAAATGGTAAGTTGGAAGTGTAGGTTTGTTATGATGGCTCTCTCCACGAATGAAGAGGAGGTGGAGGGGTATATATAGCCTCCACACAAAATCTAACCGTTACACATAATTTACAAATCTCGGTGGGACCGAATCAACAAACTCGGTCGGACGGATTCAGTAAACCTAGTGACCGTTAGTGATTTCGGTGGGACAGACATGCAACTCGGTGGGACCGATATGGTTAGGGTTAGGGCATAACGTAATCTCGGTGAGACCAATTACACAAACTTGGTGAGACCGATTTTGGTAATTAGCTAACCAGAGAGTTGGTCAGGTAAACTCGGTGGGACCAATTCGCTCTTTTCGGTGAGACTGAAATGTTACAAAAGGGAAACAAAGAGTTTACATTGCAATCTCGGTGGGACCGATCGCTCACTTCGGTTAGACCGAAATGTTACGAAGAGAAATAGAGATATTACAATCCCATCTCGGTGAGACCGATATCCCTATCGGCGAGACCGATTTGCCTAGGGTTTATGGCAGTGGCTATGACATCTGAACTCGGTGGCGCCGGATAGAAAGAATCGGTGGGGCCGAGTTTGACTTTAGGTTTAGGTCATATGTGGATATGAGAAAGTATTTGAGGGTTTTTGGAGCATATCACTAAGCACTTTAAGCAAGAAACTCATCAAGCAACACCTCATCCCTCCTTGATAGTATTGGCTTTTCCTATAGACTCAATGTGATCTTGGATCACTAAAATATAAAATGTAGAGTCTTGCGCTTTTGAGCTTGAGCCAATCCTTTTATCCTTAATATTTTGAGGGATCCACTTTCATCATCCATGCCATGCCATTCATTGAGCTTTCCTGAAATATTTGTCTTGGAATAGTATTAGCTCAATGAGCTATATGTTGTTATGAATTACCAAAACCACCTAGGGATAGTTGCACTTTCAATTTGACCCGCCATGATTATTAATTGATGCCCATAGCGGCACCCTTCTTCCCTCATGCCAGCCGCTTGCATGTTAAAAGGGGGGGGGGTACCTGAGCATCGCGACTCATGGACTCTTACTGGCTCTCCGGCCCTCACCTCCTGGCCTTGACCACGGCATCGCGACCTAGCATACCAGCAACGGCTGAGCTCGCTCGAGGGCCGGGACCTGAGGATGTAGAGCATCGACATCTAACCAAATTTGCAGGAGCAAATTACAAGTAAAGGCCTAGAGCCAGGCGCAACCCGCCTTGAGGTAGGGCCCCGTGAGTCCCGTGCTGGCTCACGGGTGCCCAGATACACCTCGTCAGGCCCTACCGTGCCAGCCACATGTCAGTGTGGGGCTGTACACGCCCCGGGGGCTCCTCCCGGAGGGGAGCAACCTCCCACGCACCAGTGGAAGCACCATGCTCCATGTTGGCTGACGACACTGCCGAGGAGCGGCTATGTCCGTGCTCGTGATAAACAACTGAGGGTGGCCCCCGGCCGCATCAACCTCAGGGAGCCCAGAGCTCAGTGTCCGGCCCCATCGTAATGCCTCCCCTTGGGAGTGCCGCGCGAGGGGGCTGGGCACGGGGGCTACGCCTGGGTCACGCCCAGGCGCACGGCACCCAGCCAGGCCCCTCGGGCTTGGTTCGTCGCACGTCTCTCCCCGAGAGGAGCCAAGGTACGAAGGCCGCTTGAACGTTAAGGGGGACTCCTAAGCATCGCGACTCAGGAGCCTAACTGGTCACGTAGCCCCTCACCCCTTAGTTCCGAAAGGCTAACGGCGGTTGAGGTATGCGCGGGGCCGGGCCCTGCCGACGTAGAACGATAGATCTACTCCTACACCTCCCCTCCCTACTTGCTGTTCGCGCGTCAAGGGGGACTCCTGAGCATCGCGACTCAGGAGCCTAACTAGTCACATAGCCCCTCAGTCCTTGGTCCCGTCCTGGTTTCCAGTCGGGGCTAACGGCGGCTGAGGTATGTGTGGGGCCGGGCTCTGCCGACGTAGAACACTAGCAAGTAGGAAGGAAAAACGCAAATCTCAAGGAATTCAAAAGCAAATATTACAGTCCATAGGTTATTTTCACAATGCCAAACACAAGTTTAAACGCCTCCACGAGGCATGATGCATGTTGCAGGAGCTAAAACAGGACAGGAGCCGCAAAGGGGTCACCTTCCAGCAATTCCATCGCTGGTGGTGGAGTTGCGCTGGGCGGCTTCACCTCGCAGAGCCCCAGGGTCGGCAGTGTCTCGCCTTGGCTTGGTGCTGAAGGCGCGGAACTTCGCCAGCAGGGCTTCCGCCCGACCCTTCACAGCCTCAGCAGTGGCAGCAGAAAGCTCGCCGCTCGCAGGCTCCAGCAGGCTGTCAAGATCGACGTTGGGGTCGTGAAGGTAGACTTGGGTGAAGACGCGCGCTAGCGCTGCAGAAGAAAGGACACGCGCCTTGGCCTCAGCCGTGGGGCCAAGGCCGATGGCGACATCCTCAAGTGCGCGGACCAGGAAGGGAAGCATCTTAGCGGGGCCATCCTCGGCGCAGGCCAGCGGTTTTTCCAGGCCGCCATCATAAAGCGTCTTCAGCGAGGTTCGAGCCCTCTCCTCCAGCTTCGTGAAGGCCACACGGTCCTCGGCCAGGACCCTCGCCTTGCCGTCCAGCTCGATCCTCTTCGCCTCCAAGGCCTGCTCCAGTGTATCCAATCGGCCATGGCGTTCATCAAGCTCGGCGTCCCGGTCCTTGGCAGCAGCCTCGCGAGCCTTCATCTCCCCCTCCTTCTCTTGGCGGTCACGGACCTCTTTGGTGAGCTGGTCGTGCAGGCCTTGTAGCTCGCTCTCCAGCGCCTTGCAGCGGCCCCGGACATCCGCAACCTCACCCAAGGCAGCATCGCGGGAGGCCTTGGCTTGAAGGATGGCATGCTTCTCCTTGTCGCAGGCCGTCGCGGCCTGGACCAGCGCCGCCCGAACTGAAGCATCAGAGCAGACCCAGCCGGAGGCCAGCTCCAAGCGCCCGGCCACCAGGCGAGGGTCGGCGCCCTGAAGATCTTCTCGCAGCCAGTCTAGCTCAGCAGCAGCGCGATCCAAGATAGTAGAAGGAGTCAGAGAAATGGCAGTTGGTGGAGTAGGAGGAGAAGACGACAGTGTGATCACAACGGCATGCGTCGGGACCTTCTGAGCCCCGACAGCTGCAGCAGTGGCGTCAGGCAAGGACGCCTCGGGAGTCGCTTGGGCCACGGGGGCTGAGGTCACCCCAGCACGCCCCACCTGGCCTCGCGAGGATGGCCAGGCAGGGGAGGCCCAAGCCTTGCCGCCTCCTTCTCCCACAGGTGAAAGTGTTGCCCCAGGCGAAGCCTCAGCGGCCCCCTTCAGCTTTTTCGCTGCAGTCACCGGCCTAGCCAAGGAATATGGATGTCAAGCCTCAGCAACAAAACCGGGAAGTAGAATGAAAATTAAGCACTTACTAGTCATCGCTCGCGGACTCAAGCAGCCTCCGGCCAAACTTGAAGCCTGAGAGCCGGCTGTTGGGGTCAGCCTCAGGAGACTCGGAAGAAGGAGGCATGTATGCAGACCGCCTTGGAGCCGGAGAAGACCCGTGGAGAACCAGCCTTGTCTTGTCCTTCTTTGGGATCAGGGGTGAACTCTCCCCGCCTCGCTCATCACCATCCTTGTCATCGTCCAGCATGATGCGGAGGGCGTGGGACCTGCGCCAAGGGAGGGGCTCTCTCGACTCCCCGTCGGTCGCCTCGGAGTCGGGCTCCTCTTCCTCCCCCTTCTTCCTCCTCTCTGTCAAAGTCGCTGGAAGATACGTTCACCGTCGCCAGGACCGCCAGGTCCTCAGGAACCTCCACGGGCACAGGCCCATCCCCGTTGAAGGCGGGCATGGAATTCACAACCTGCTCCCAATCATCCCGAAGGAACAGGGGTGCAGGAGCACCCTCCAGTCTCGCCACGTCTCCCCCAACCAAGGATTGGAGGACCGCAGCCAGATCTCCGTCGGCCAGGACTGCGGAGCTCGGGCGAAGGGCGGCATCGTCTTCCCCGAGCCTCCACAGCGGGGGAGAATGTTCCCGAAGCGGAGCCACCCGATGCTCCAGGAACTCCCTCAGGAGCGACGCCCTGGTCAGCTTCGCCGTCGCCATGTTGCCTGGCCACAGGTCCGCATCCATCCTCTCCAGCACCGGCTTCGCGCAGGGATCGACGAGCTCCGCGCGGGACCAATTGTCGACAGGCTCAGGCTGCCTTGTAGGCAGTATCAGCCGGGGGTGGATGCGCCCAGCATCCACCATGACCCACTTGCTCCAGAAGCCTTCGATCCTCTTCCCAGGCTTCGAGATAACATTGGAGTTGGAGTACACAACAAAGCTCGCGCACGCAGTAATGGGGCCGCGAGAAACCCGGAGGTAAAAGTAATGGCGCAGCAAGGCCACCGAGGGCCTTACCCCGACATGAGCCTCGCAATAATAGGCGAAAATCGCCAGGAGAAGAACATAGTTGGGGTGGAGGTGCAGAGCTTGCAGGTTGTAGTGGCGAAGAACAGAAAGAAAGAACTCAGAAAAGAGAGGCACCAGACCGGCGGTGATGGCGCTCACGAAGAGCGGGTAGAAGGTGCTTCCTTTATCCTCAGGAAGGGTGGAGCCAACATTGAGTACGGCCGCCCCATCGTTGCCTTGCGCCGCCATCATCTGGCGCGTCCGGGCGAGGTTCTTCTCCCACACGTTCGGAGGATCCAGAGCGGGCGAGTACCAGGCTCCGATCGGGGTCTGACGAGGCACCATGTCTTGCTGAGATGCGGGGCTGGAGCAGATCTGGAGGATTCTGGGAGCAAGAAGGAGGAGAGCGAGAAAGGGGATCTGGGTAATGACTGGAGAAGGTAAAGAGGGTAAGCCTGGTCGGGTTCTGCTCTCTTGTCAAGTCGTGCAGTTGCCGAGGCGTCGTGGGGAAGCAGGGACGCCCACATACAATCAACCGCCATGCGGCGCCCAAGGCCACAGGCTGTTGGGGCCCGCGGCGCTTCGCACTTGACCCTTCGCTTCTCTGCTAAGCCAAGTCCGGGCGCGCCTTGGGCCCGAGGACTACTGTCGGTGTTCTGGGAATGGGGGTACCCAGACTTGCCTGCCTGCGGCCTGCGACGTGGCTCAAGGAGTGGCCTAGTACGGCCCATCTTCATCAACACAAGCTCAAGACCTTCGCGAGGGGCCAAGCCTCGCGGGGCGGACGACAGGAGGCTTCCTCAGGCACAGCCTCATCAGGATGGCTCGCGAGGAGGTGGAGAGATCAAGGCGGGGTACCTCACGAGGTGCCCATGACGCAAGCCATGACGACCGAAGCCAGGCGGGCGCCAGGCGGGCGCCGGCCTGCGCAGAGTCCTTGTTTCCTCTTTGGTGCAAAGGGGTCAAGCGCAGGCAAGGGTATCAAGCAAATGCAACCATTTCGGTGCAAGAAGACCAAGACCAGCAGAACGACAGGATGGAGGTCATCGTGGAGCCCAAGCCGGCATCCTTGTCAGAGTCTTTGGCAGGCAAGGACCAACTTTAGTCAGGATAAGTGTACTAGATGTTCCCCTTCAAAATGGCCAATTGTTGGCACCCTTCCCACTCAATATTTGGGAAGAGGACCAGGGCCTCGATCTATAAATAGGACTAGCCACTCTCAAGGTAGGGGGATCGACCAGTCGAACCTTAGCCAGAACCACCAACACAAGAACTCCTCCCCTCGCGAGGCACTTCTTCCATTGTATTGTTCATCATCAGCCCCTGAGGCAATCCACCACACCACAAACTAGAGTAGGGTATTACACCACAATGGTGGCCCGAACTAGTAGAAACCGCGTGTCCCTTGTGTTGTTCTTCATTTAGTTTAGATCCTTTGCGAGGCGATGAGACGTGAGTAGGTAGGAGGTGTGATCTCCACGCGCACCCCAGAGTTCGAACCTTAAGGGTCTTCCGGAACCCGAAATCCGACACATATAGCAGATATGATCAACATAGTGATGTTCACCACTGAAAACTACTCCATCTCACATGATGATCGGACATTGTTTAGTTGATTTGGATCACATGGTCACTTAGATGACTAGAGAGATATCTGTCTAAGTGGGAGTTCTTTAGTAATATGATTAATTGAACTTAAATTTATCATGAACTTAGTACCTCATAGTATTTTGCTTGTCTATGTTTACTGTAGATAGATAGCTCGTGCTGTAGTTCCGTTCAATTTTAATGTGTTCCTTGAGAAAGCTAAGTTGAAAGATCATGGTAGCAATTACACGGACTGGATCCTTAACTTGAGGATTATCCTCATTGCTGCACAGAAGAATTACATCCTGGAAGCACCGCTGGGTGCCAGGCCTGCTGCAGATGCAACTGACGATGCTAAGAACATCTGGCAGAGCAAAGCTGATGACTACTCAATAGTTCAGTGTGCCATGCTTTACGGCTTAGAACAGGGACTTCAACAACGTTTTGAACGTCATGGAGCATATGAGATGTTCCAGGAGTTGAAGTTAATATTTCAAGCAAATGCCGGATTGAGAGATATGAAGTCTCCAATAAGTTCTATAGCTGCAAGATGGAGGAGAATAGTTCTGTCAGTGAACATATACTCAAAATGTCTAGGTATAATAATCACTTGATTCAACTGGGAGTTAATCTTCCTGATGATAGTGTCATTGACAAAATTCTTCAATCACTGCCACCAAGCTACAAGAGCTTCGTGATGAACTATAATATGCAAGGGATGGACAAGATTATTCCCGAGCTCTTTGCAATGCTAAAGGCTGTGGAGGTAGAAATCAAGAAGGAGCATCAAGTGTTGATGGTCAATAAGACCACCAGTTTCAAGAAAAAGGGTAAAGGGAAGAAGAAGGGGAACTTCAAGAAGAACAACAAACAAATTGCTGCTCAAGAGAAGAAACCCAAATCTGGACCTAAGCCTGAGACTGAGTGCTTCTACTACAAGCAGACTGGTCACTGGAAGCGGAACTGCCCCAAGTATTTGGCGGATAAGAAGGATGGCAAGGTGAACAAAGGTATATGTGATATACATGTTATTTATGTGTACCTTACTAATACTCGCAGTAGCACCTTGGTATTTGATACTGGTTCTATTGCTAATATTTGCAACTCGAAACAGGGACTATGGATTAAGCGAAGATTGGCTAAGGACGAGGTGATGATGCACGTGGGAAATGGTTCCAAAGTCGATGTGATCGCGGTCGGCACACTACCTCTACATCTACCTTCGGGATTAGTTTTAGACCTGAATAATTGTTAGTTGGTGCCAGCGTTGAGCATGAACATTATATCTGGATCTTGTTTGATGCGAGACGGTTATTCATTTAAATCAGGGAATAACAATTGTTCTATTTATATGAGTAATATCTTTTATGGTCATGCACCCTTAAAGAGTGGTCTATTTTTATTAAATCTCGATAGTAGTGATACACATATTCATAATGTTGAAGTCAAAAGATGCAGAGTTGATAATGATAGTGCAACTTATTTGTGGCACTGCCGTTTGGGTCATATTGGTGTAAAGCGCATCAAGAAACTCCATACTGATGGACTTCTGGAATCACTTGATTATGAATCACTTGGTACTTCCGAACCGTGCCTCATGGTCAAGATGACTAAAACGCCATTCTCCGGAACTATGGAGCGAGCAACTGATCTGTTGGAAACCATACATACCAATGTGTGTGATCCAATGAATGTTGAGGCTCGCAGCGGGTATCATTATTTTCTCACCTTCATATATGATTTGAGTAGATATGGTTATATCTACTTAATGAAACACAAGTCTGAAACATTTGAAAAGTTCAAAGAATTTCAGAGTGAAGTGGAAAATCATCGTAAGAAGAAAATAAAATTTCTATGATCTGATCATGGAGGAGAATATTTGAGTTATGAGTTTGGTTTACATTTGAAACAATGCGGAATAGTTTCGCAACTCACGCCACCCGGAACACCACAACGAAATGGTGTGTCCGAACGTCGTAATCGTACTTTACTAGATATGGTACGATCTATGATGTCTCTTACTGATTTACCGCTATCATTTTGGGGTTATGCTTTAGAGACGGCCGCATTCACGTTAAATAGGGCACCATCAAAATCCGTCGAGACGACGCCTTATGAACTATGGTTTGGCAAGAAACCAAAGTTGTCGTTTCTTAAAGTTTGGGGCTGCGATGCTTATGTGAAGAAACTTCAACCAGATAAGCTCGAACCCTAATCGGAGAAGTGTGTCTTCATAGGATACCCAAAAGAGACTATTGGGTACACCTTCTATCACAAATTTGAAGGCAAGACTTTTCTTAGATCAAAGCATATGGTTTTATATAGACTTTTGGAGAAGCCTGTATTTACAAGAAAGTGAGTGGGAGCTCTGTAGATGACATATTGTTGATTGGAAATGGTATATAATTTCTGGATAGCATAAAGGGATACTTGAATAAGATTTTTTCAATAAAAGACCTCGATGAAGCTGCTTACATATTGGGCATCAAGATGTATAAGACAGATCAAGACGCTTGATAAGATTTTTTCAATGAGTACATACCTTGATAAGATTTTGAAGTAATTCAAAATGGAACAGTCAAAGAAGGAGTTCTTGTCTGTGTTGCAAGGTGTGAAATTGAGTAAGACTCAAAAACCCGACCGTGGCAGAAAATAGAAAGAGAATGAAAAGTCATTCCTTATGCCTCAGTCATAGGTTCTATAAAGTGTGCTATGTTGTGTACCAGACCTATTGTATACCTTGCTCTGAGTTTGCCAAGGGAGTACAATTTTGATCTAAGAGTAGATCACTGGACAGCGGTCAAGAAAATCCTTAGTGAGGACTAAGGATACATTTCTCGATTATGGAGGTGATAAAAGAGCCCGTCGTAATGAGTTACAACAGTGCAAGCTTTTACACCGATCCAGATGACTATAAGTCACAATCTGGATACATATTGAAAGTGGGAGCAATTAGCTATAGTAGCTCCGTGCGGAGCATTATAGACATAGAATATTTGCAAAAATACATACGGCTCTGAATATGACATACCCGTTGACTAAACTTCCCTCACGAGCAAAACATGATCACACCTTAGTACTCTTTGGGTGTTAATCACATATTGATGTGAACTAGATTATTGACTCTAGTAAACCCTTTGGGCGCTGATCACATGACGATGTGAACTATGGGTGTTAATCACATGCAGATGTGAATATTAGTGTTAAATCACATGGTGATGTGAACTAGATTATTGACTCTAGTGCAAGTGGGAGACTGAAGGAAATATGCCCTAGAGGCAATAATAAAGTTATTATTTATTTCCTTATTTCATGATAAATGTTTATTATTCATGCTAGAATTGTATTAACCGGAAACATAATACATGTGTGAAAACATAGACAAACATAGTGTCACTAGTATGCCTCTACTTGACTAGCTCGTTAATCAAAGATGGTTAAGTTTCCTAACCATAGACATGAGTTGTCATTTGATTAACGGGATCACATCATTAGGAGAATGATGTGATTGACTTGACCCATTCTGTTAGCTTAGCAATTGATCGTTTAGTATGTTGCTATTGCTTTCTTCATGACTTATACATGTTCCTATAACTATGAGATTATGCAACTCCCGTTTACCGGAGTGTCAGGACCCCGACTCAATGCCACATCGATCTAGCATGTAACACCTCATATCACTTTGCGGCCTCACGCACGGTATTCCCACGGGTGTCGCCTTACCTTTGCCCGGGACCGTTTGCGCCTTTTGGCACACGTATATGATAGTGTCGCTAGCATCCATATGATAAGGAGCCCGGGCTGACATGGCTAGTCGTAAACCCAAAGTGGCACAAACCTACAGGGACAGGCATCCATGACCCAGCATCGAACGTGTCGGTCATCAGCGAGTGAATCCAGGCTGTAGCACTAGGCTAGCAGGACTCCGGTGAACCGGGCTGTAGCAGGCTAACAGGACTCCGGTATTCATCGCGTGACATTTCACCGAAGGGACAGACACAGGAACGAAGAAGGACACATGCCGGCCAGCCTAAGTGTTCCGGAGCAGTAGCAAGCTACCGTGGAAGCACTAGGAGACATTTCCCGGTAAGAGAGGCTACTAAGGATAAACAACTAGATAGTCAGATCCCACACATACCAAGCATTTCAATAACATACACACAATATGCTCGATATGTGCAAATACAACATGGCATCACAACATGACTCTACGACTCAAGTATTTTATTCATTAGGCTCCGAGGAGCGAGATATTACAAACATGGGTCTCATGACCCAACATTCAGAGCATACAAGGCAAAGCACATGCGGAAGCTTAACATGTCTGAGTACAGACATCTTCAAATGAAAAAGGCTAAGAAGCCTGACTATCTACCAGATCCTGCCGAGGGCACAAGATCGTAGCTGAGGTATCAAGCTAAACGTCGAAGTCCACGCGGAACTACTAGCGAGACTGAAGTCTCTCTGCAAAACATAAAATAGGCAAACGTGAGTAAAAATGTACCCAGCAAGAGTTACATCAGAACTAACTACATATGCATCATTATCAACAAAGGGGATGGTGGGGTTTAACTGCAGCAAGCCAGCTTTGACTCGGTGGCTATCCTGAACTACGACTGCAAGCGACTCTTGAGGTGGCGCACACGAGTCCACATATTCACCAACCAATACACCACTATGGATCCGCTCCCGTCTTCCTACGAGAACGCCATCCATAGCACTCACGCTTACCTTGCGTATTTTAGGGTATCCACTTTCACTTGTCTATGTACTAATATAAGTAACCCAGAAGTCCTTTTCCGCAGACACGGCTATTCGAATAGATGATGTTAACCCTGCAGGGGTGTACTTCTTCATACATGTTTCGACCACTTAGCGTCTGCACACGACATGTGCTTGGCAGACTTCAAGCGAAAGCCGACGTGGGTGTAGACCACGACCTAGCTAAACACTCAAGTCTCTAGTCCAGGTTTATCGCATATTCGGGTTCCATCCGCGAGGAGATCCGACCGGAGTTTCGCTCACAGCCCCAAACGATGTGTGCAGGGTTCCCGAGACACCAAACGGGCGCCCGGTACACCGTGCCACGTGCCTACCGCATCACAGCCCACCCCTCCGGTCAGCGCTGCGCACGGCCTCCAGCATACTACAAACACCAGAAACTACTTGCAACTCCTGGACAGAGGACAAGGGTGATTAAGAAGTCGAGCGGGGTCATATTTCAGGGCCCAATGCATGGTAGTAGCTGAATCATGGATCACAAACACAGAACTCAGTTCCTAAGGACAGCTTCAATGAGACAACCCACCATGTACTCCTACATGGCCTCTCACCGCTACCTTTACCAAATCATGTTCACACACTTAGCTCGCACACAATAGGACATGTTCACACACCTCTGATTCATCCCCGATGAATTAGACCTGACTCAACTCTAAGCAATAGCAGGCATGACAAACAAGCATGAATGAGTAGGCACATCAGGGCTCAAACAACTCCTACTCATGCTAGTGGGTTTCATCTATTTACTGTGGCAATGACAGGTCATGCAGAGGATAAAGGGGTTCAACTACCGCAACAAGTAACAGTTGAATCGATGTTGTCCTAATGCAGTAAAAGAGAGCAGGAGCGAGAGAGTGGGATTGTATCGGCATGAACAAGGGGGTTTTGCTTGCCTGGCACTTCTGAAGATAATATAGTTCTTCATCGGTGTCATCGAACTCATCGTCGGTACGTCGTCTACTGAGAGGGGACAAACACCGACAAACAAAGGAGAAACACAATCAATGCCATCAACAATATGATGCATGAAGATGACATGGCAATATGCTGTTGATTGGCCTAATGCATCTAGCAACAAGTTAAATGGGGTTGGTTTGAACACTAGGTTCAAATTCAAACTTCATATGTGAGAGTTTAAGTGCCATTTAATTGATTTGACCTGATCAGCAGGTATAAGTTGTTCTAACATGCATGAAAATGGTACAGATGGATAGATTGGATTTTTCTGATCATTTTTCATATATAATTTGTTTGATTTAGAGTTACGGTTGAATTTCTATGATTTTTAGAAGTTTAGAGCATTTTCTGGAATTTCCTGTATAAAAATAAATCCACAAAATACTTATTGCGTCAGCATTGCATCAGGGTGACGTCAGCAGGTCAAGGGCGCCAGCCCAGGTCAAACCTGATGGCTGGGACCCACATGTCAGTGTAACAACTAACTAACAGAGTTAGCTAGCGTTAGGTTAGCACTAACCTAGGTTAATTAGATCCTGGGCCCACTCGTCAGTGAGTCAACTAATTAACTAAGTTAATTAGTGCTAATTAAACTCACACCTAAGCTAAATAGGGGCATGGCCCACGCGTCAGTGACCCTGGGGGGGTCAAACCCCAGGTCAAACGAGTCAACCTCGCCGGACTTGGTCCACGGCTCGTCGCCGGCGACGCCAGAGACGGCGGAGGTGCTCGGGTTTGCGTCTCCGGCGACCAAACGGGCGGCCGAGAGCACACGCCGGGAGCTGGGGCTCGCCCGCATCCAGGGAGGCATGCGGCAGCAGCGGGGACGGCCGGAACTCGCCGAAAACGAGCTCGAGGCGGCGCTGGCGTTCGGGTGTTTCTGGCTATGGGGCTGCAGTGGCCGTGGTATCGCGTTCGTGGCACCTACGGCAGCTACGCGAGGCAGCGAGCATGTTGGACACGACGCCCGGACCAAATGGTCGCCGGAGTCATGTCGGCGGCGATTGCAGGCGGCGGTGCAGTCGAGCGAGAGGGGTGTGGCGGCTACGGCGTGCCAGAGAGAGAACGGATAGGGGGAGGATGATCAGAAGCTCACGTAGATCACGACGGGCGAGTCGGTGAGCTCGGGGAGGGGTCGGAGCAAGCGGGGCGGCGAGGGGGATCTCCGGCGGCCGACGGCATGGATGAGGATGATGGCGTCGCTTCGGGCGTCCCGCGAGCGCGTGCTTCGTCCTGGGGCTCCATGGCGTCAAGGCGGAGCCTCGGGACAGCACAGAGAGGCGGGGGAGAGGCGATGGCCGCGGTGGTGTTCGTCGGCGACAGCGACAGCACTCGGTGGTTGCGTGCGAGAGAGCCAGAGGAGGAGAGGAGCTCGGGGAGAGAGTGAGAGGGCCTGGGGGGGGGTTGCGTGGCCGTCTCCGTGGCGTCGGAAGGGCCTCGAGGCACCTCGGTGAGGCAAGCAAGCAGGGAGGTGGCGTGGCGCCCGCGCGCGCGCCGGTGCGCTCCTCTCTGCCTGCCTGGCGAGAGGAAGCAGGTGGCTGGCACGGGCCAGCGCAGTGCTGGGCCGGCCAGTGGGCTGCCAGGTGGGCTGGCTGGGCTGCTACAGTGCTGGGCCAGGTGGGCTGCAGGTAAGTCCAGGTGAGTTTGCTCTCTCTCTCTCTCTTTTGTTTCTCTATTTTAATTTCTGTTTTCTATTATTCTGCAACTTTGTGACTTTATTAAAAATACTAGACCAAACCCAAAAATCATGAAACTGATCAATGCCACTGTTTGAAATATAACCAACAACAAACATTTTAGTTTATGATTATTTGAGCATTTAAACTATTTATTAGCATTTAAATGCCCAAATGCAAATACTTTATGATTTAATTCAAGAATCCAGGAATAACCTAGAAATATGTTCATAATTTTTGGCAGAGGTTTTCACCTTTATCAGAAATCATGAACATTTTCAAAGGCATTTTGGGTTCATTGAAAATGATTTTATTTGAGCCTATTTGCATTCATTTGGTGCTAGGGTTTAAACAATCCCCATTTCAAGTTTCTTTAAATTTAAACATGATGCATGGATACTAATGCAAAGACAAGCAAGGCCTGAACTGGGGATGTGACAACTCACCCCCACTAAACAAGAATCTCGTCCCAAGATTCAAGTGTAGGGTAAGATGAAGGGGGATCGCAAGCTAACATAATCTTCACGATCCAGGTGGCACTTCAAATAATGTTGATTCGATCACCATCATTGTCTTGAAGTCTTGCTCCAAGAACTCCAACCGACATGACAACGAGAGGAGAAAGAAAACTCTAGAAGGATCGATCTTCTCGAAGGTCGAACAACTCAGGATTAACTCACGGAATGAGACATAGCAACATCTCTCGAGCTGAGAGATGAAGCACACCTCTAGAGGAATGGAGTGGAACAGATGACGGAGGTTTACCAGGTATACTACAATTCCACATTTAAGAGGGTGTTGAACGGTTGTCAATGTAGCGAGGAGTTGAATTGCCATGATACCATAACGAGACATCTTAGAGGAGGTGACTTGTAGAATATATCCCCCTTAAGTGGCAAAAAGAATTACGTTTGATTCAAGGATCATTGAAACTCTTTATACCAGCCTAAGGCAAATCACAATCGATCATTTGGAGGAGTCCGGTGGAATGACATACCCGAACCAGTATGGATGATGTGGATTACCTTGCTGAGAACAACGCAAGGGATGATTTTAGTAACTGGGGAGAAGCTCAACAGTAGAGAGTGAGTCCACTGTCTGAAAGTTATAGCATAATCGAGGAAACTGAGAGCACTAAGCAATTAATGCCGACGATAAAACCTAGCACTTACGCGTGCTCTCAAGAACTTGAGCATTTCCATGTTCATCAAGGTTTTACCAATACCCATGTCAAGGATCCTGGTAACACAACATACTACCATGATGAAAATGGTTGAGGATGCAGATGCAAAGGAAGGTAACACCCTCTCAGATTTCACCTTAGCAGAGCCAAGGAAACAAAATCTGGATGATCGACCGAGAGACATTTAGCACTCCACTTCTAATGTTCTCCTTGATGTGCTAGCGTAATCCATTAATAGATATGGTTTGATATCTAGGACATCAAGTAAAGGTCGGACTTCGGGATCTCAAAAATCCATAAGGGTCAACTAGGGAGTAAATCCCACGAAATCCTTATGGGGAGGTAGCCAAATTTCTCAATCAAGAGCCTACAATAATGGGTCTTCCGGCTAGATGTGTTGGCCACGACATCCATTTTACCGGGTTACAAAGAGACCAATATTATAGTTCTTGTGAAAACGTTCCAACCATCATATCTGCCTGAGATTCAGATCTGGTTGGTGTCAGAATATTCCAGACTCATCAAGTCTAGAAAGAAAAATGAAAGTTTGCAACACAAATCGACGAGACAGCGTTGCGAGAATCTCGAGGAATGAACTACGGTAGCAAACTCCAAAACATGAGCTGGTTCTACTACAACACGTGAACACGTTGTCCGAGACAAACATGACCACACATTAGTCTTATAATAAAACACTACCGAGTTCAGGAGGGAACCATCATCGAGGATATCGAAGTCCTTGCATAAGTCTTGCTCCTAAGAAGGAACTTCTTCTCCTTGAACAATTCAATCAATGGCTTAGTGTGCTAGGAATGCATTATGGAATGAAGGTAGCTAATCTCACAACCCAATGTATACTTCGCACATGCATGACTGACTTGGGCTGATTCCAAAGGAAGCAACATTGACTTTCTCAAATCCACGGCGGCAGCTTGCATCAAATGCACATGAACTGGAGGAAGTCACTTCTTACATCCGAACATATGCTTCATGAGCTAGCATGAAGAAATGCTTTCAAAAGTTTCCAACACTAGCTTAATGTTCAACAAAATTGTGGAAAAGACAAGGATGTTGTCGATGGGCTCAACAACAATTCATCCAGATTCCCATGGAGATGGAATTCCATAATTATGAGAACAAGTGATAGTATTGGTTAGACCAAAGGATATAATGGTGTATGCTCGAGGGATCAACCACGAGTAAGACAACATTACGAACATCGTTGGTTCTGATTTGGTTTGAGGATAACCCATACTCAAATCAAAGTTTTGGCAAGACAATAGATCCAATAATTGACCACGAGGTTCAATCAGGGAAGATATCGTCTATCTTCAACACACACACACAAGATATCCCTTAAAATGAACTAAGTTGGACAAGCTTTTATCTTCCAACTCTCCAAGTTGTTGTTTAGCTTATCCAACTAGCTTAGGGGTATCCAACACAGATTCTTGGAGAAAGGGTGGTTTACAGGAATAAACCAACTTGATCACAAACTCAACATAGCGGTCAGGTGACTACCTGGTGATACTTCCGAGAAGATAATCAAAAAATCACGAACCACGATATGTTACTAAGCTCGAGAGCAATCTTGTTTTTCAGGGCAAGACAATATGATCAAATGAGCGGGGGATTGGCAAAATCCTAACTCAACGACCGAAAGAGTGCACCGGAAATAGGGACTAGGTAGCACAATCAACCTTAGGGTGACGATTCAATAATCAACACGCTAAGAATGAGGTTATCGTCCATTCAACTACCAAGCAACGGAGTTGCTAGCAGTATTGATTTCACACATCATGATTCACTTGTCGGCATTCCGGTTACAATAACACGGAAACCAAGGAATGAACAATGATGGTAAGAAGTATTACTACGTCAAGAACCCATAAGAGAAGGTGCAATCCTCATGATATTCCTGATGTAAAGTGGGTAATACTTCAGGTAGAACAGATCAAAAGGTGGGTTGGCATTTTGATCTGCGAGGTACAACTACTTTGACCCAATCCTGGATGTGGATGAGGTACTGGAGTTTGTTTCTCCTAGTCATTCTGGAATAGAATGGCTTGACGGACCACAAGAGGAATAGGCATCGATGAGCTCGAGTGCACAACTACTCTTGACTATCAATTGATAGACGAGGTCAGAAGACAACTAAAGAGGGACAACCCAAAAGAACATATGCTTTCCTGAGTTGTGGATGCATGGATTAGGATGTCGAACAAGTTCAACATATTTCTTCCGGATAACCCATGCAGAAAGGTTGAATTGGCAGAGTCACAATATAGAATAGAGAACCCATCGAGAGCACTCCTGTTATGATCTTTTGATCCAACAAACTACTGCCATAAGTGGTTCATAGTATTTGGAAGAAGGACAATACCATGGACCTCGAGGACTAATGCAAAGGTTACTAATTTCCTAAAGGAACTAGCAAACACTATCAACATGAAGTAAGTAGGGTGAGTCTCGGGTTCAAACCCAGGAATAGAATGACTACTAACTAAATGGCATCACGGGATGCTTTCGAGAATAAAGACCAGAATCATCACACTGGGAACACATAACATGGCTAAATTACTAGGTGACTCCCTAAAACACCTAGGGTCATAATAATAGCTCCAACATATATGTCAAGGCAATAAATTACCTCAACGCACCAGTTAGTGTGCTTAATCTGACCCAAAGGAACATCAGAACGGGAGGAAGGGATTTTGCAAATGCTTCATACTATTTAGAAACCTGGGATGACCCAGACAACATAACGGCTGTAAATGCTTGAAAAGATTTGAGACATCCAGCGAAAATGGTGGCATAACCACTTAACATCACAATATCAAGGTTCTGAGATCAATTGTCAACACACGGAAGTAGTAGAGACTGAACTGAGGCTTAGATCCAACAATTCTATAAGTCTACAGATTAGTAACACGTGATCCTGATAGAAAGAAGAGAAATCCTAGTTTCTTAACCCCGTAGGAAAGATAAGATGACTCAGATCAGAAAGGCACAAGGTATAAGGAGTAAAAAGAGCCTTACGTTCCATCCCACAATCAATTCCCTTACATAACTAAGGAATTTCTAGACTCAACTTCGACCAGTTTGGCTTGGTAATCCTACAGGCAGTCAGGCTCTGATACCAAAGCTGTCAGGACCCCGACTCAATGCCACATTGATCTAGCATGTAACACCTCATATCACTTTGCGGCCTCACACACGGTATTCCCACGGGTGTCGCCTTACCTTTGCCCGGGACCGTTTGCGCCTTTTGGCAGACGTATATGATAGTGTCGCTAGCATCCATATGATAAGGAGCCCGGGCTGACATGGCTAGTCGTAAACCCAAAGTGGCACAAACCTACAGGGACAGGCATCCATGACCCAGCATCGAACGTGTCGGTCATCAGCGAGTGAATCCAGGCTGTAGCACTGGGCTAGCAGGACTCCGGTGAACCGGGCTATAGCGGGCTAACAGGACTCCGGTATTCATCGCGTGACATTTCCCCGAAGGGACAGACACAGGAACGAAGAAGGACACATGCCGGCCAGCCTAAGTGTTCCGGAGCAGTAGCAAGCTACCATGGCTCAGTGGAAGCACTAGGAGACATTTCCCGGTAAGAGAGGCTACTAAGGATAACCAACTAGATAGTCAGATCCCACACATACCAAGCATTTCAATAACATACACACAATATGCTCGATATGTGCAAATACAACATGGCATCACAACATGACTCTACGACTCAAGTATTTTATTCAACAGGCTCCGAGGAGCGAGATATTACAAACATGGGTCTCATGACCCAACATTCAGAGCATACAAGGCAAAGCACATGCGGAAGCTTAACATGTCTGAGTACAGACATCTACAAATGAAAAAGGCTAAGAAGCCTGACTATCTACCAGATCCTGCCGAGGGCACAAGATCGTAGCTGAGGTATCAAGCTAAACATCGAAGTCCACGCGGAACTACTAGCGAGACTGAAGTCTCTCTGCAAAACATAAAATAGGCAAACGTGAGTACAAATGTACCTAGCAAGACTTACATCAGAACTAACTACATATGCATCATTATCAACAAAGGGGATGGTGGGGTTTAACTGCAGCAAGGCAGCTTTGACTCGGTGGCTATCCTGAACTACGACTGCAAGCGACTCTTGAGGTGGCGCACCCGAGTCCACATATTCACCAACCAATACACCACTATGGATCCGCTCCCGTCTCCCTACGAGAACGCCATCCATAGCACTCACGCTTACCTTGCGTATTTTAGGGTATCCACTTTCACTTGTCTATGAACTGATATAAGTAACCCAGAAGTCCTTTTCCGCGGACACGGCTATTCGAATAGATGATGTTAACCCTGCAGGGGTGTACTTCTTCATACATGTTTCCACCACTTAGCGTCTGCACACGACATGTGCTCGGCAGACTTCAAGCGAAAGCCGACGTGGGTGTAGACCACGACCTACCTAAACACTCAAGTCTCTAGTCCAGGTTTATCGCCTATTCGGGTTCCATCCGCGAGGAGATCTGGCCGGAGTTTCGCTCACAGCCCCAAACGATGTGTGCAGGGTTCCCGAGACACCAAACGGGCGCCCGGTACACCGTGCCACGTGCCTACCGCATCACAGCCCACCCCTCTGGTCAGTGCTGCGCACGGCCTCCAGCATACTACAAACACCAGAAACTACTTGCTACTCCTGGACAGAGGACAAGGGTGATTAAGAAGTCGAGCGGGGTCATATTTCAGGGCCCAATGCATGGTAGTAGCTGAATCATGGATCACAAACACAGAACTCAGTTCCTAAGGACGGCTTCAATGAGACAACCCACCATGTACTCCTACATGGCCTCTCACAGCTACCTTTACCAAATCGTGTTCACACACTTAGCTCGCACACAATAGGACATGTTCACACACCTCTGATTCATCCCCGATGAATCAGACCTGACTCAACTCTAAGCAATAGCAGGCATGACAAACAAGCATGAATGAGTAGGCACATCAGGGCTCAAACAACTCCTACTCATGCTAGTGGGTTTCATCTATTTACTATGGCAATGACAGGTCATGCAGAGGATAAAGGGGTTCAACTACCGCAGCAAGTAACAGTTGAATCGATGTTGTCCTAATGCAGTAAAAGAGAGCAGGAGCGAGAGAGTGGGATTGTATCGGCATGAACAAGGGGTTTTTGCTTTCCTGGCACTTCTGAAGATAATATAGTTCTTCATCGGTGTCATCGAACTCATCGTCGGTACGTCGTCTACTGAGAGGGGACAAACACCGACAAACTAAGGAGAAACACAATCAATGCCATGCAACAATATGATGCATGAAGATGACATGGCAATATGCTGTTGATTCGCCTAATGCATCTAGCAACAAGTTAAATGGGGTTGGTTTGAACACTAGGTTCAAATTCAAACTCCATATGTGAGAGTTTAAGTGCCATTTAATTGATTTGACCTGATCAGCAGGTATAAGTTTTTCTAACATGCATGAAAATTGTACAGGTGGATAGATTGGATTTTTCTGATCATTTTTCATATATAATTTGTTTGATTTGGAGTTACGGTTGAATTTCTATGATTTTTAGAAGTTTAGAGCATTTTCTGGAATTTCCTGTATAAAAATAAATCCACAAAATACTTATTGCATCAGCATTGCATCAGGGTGACGTCAGCAGGTCAAGGGCGCCAACCCAGGTCAAACCTGACGGCTGGGACCCACATGTCAGTGTAACAACTAACTAACAGAGTTAGTTAGCGTTAGGTTAGCACTAACCTAGGTTAATTAGATCCTGGGCCCACTTGTCAGTGAGTCAACTAATTAACTAAGTTAATTAGTGCTAATTAAACTCACACCTAAGCTAAATAGGGGCATGGCCCATGCGTCAGTGACCCTGGGGGGGGGGGTCAAACCCCAGAGACGGCGGAGGTGCTCGGGTTTGCGTCTCCGGCGACCAAACGGGCGGCCGAGAGCACGCGCAGGGAGCTGGGGCTCGCCCGCATCCAGGGAGGCATGCAGCAGCAGCGGGGACGACCGGAACTCGTCGGAAATGAGCTCGAGGCGACGCTGACGTTCGGGTGTTTCTGGCTACGGGGCTACAGTGGCCGTGGTATCGCGTTCATGGCACCTACGGCAACTACGCGAGGCAGCGAGCATGCTGGACACGACGCCCGGTCCAAATGGTCACCGGAGTCGTGTCGGCGGTGAGTGCTGGCGGCGGCGCAGTCGGGCGAGAGGGGTGTGGCGGCTATGGTGTGCTAGAGAGAGAACGGAGAGGGGGAGGATGATCAGAAGCTCACGTAGATCACGACGGGCGAGTTGGTGAGCTCGGGGAGGGGTAGGAGCAAGCGGGGCGGCGAGGGGGATCTCCGGCGGCCAACGGCATGGATGAGGATGATGGCGTCGCTTCGGGCGTCCCGCGAGCGCGTGCTTCGTCTTGGGGCTCCGTGGCGTCGAGGCGGAGCCTCGGGACAACACAAAGAGGCGGGGGAGAGGCGATGGCCGCGGTGGTGTTCGTCGGCGACAGCGACAGCGCTCGGCGGTTGCGTGCGAGAGGAGGAGAGGAGCTCGGGGAGAGAGTGAGAGGGCCTGGGGGGGTTGCGTGGCAGTCTCTGTGGCGTCGGAAGGGCCTCGAGGCGCCTCGGTGAGGCAGGCAAGCAGGGAGGTGGCGTGGCGCCCGCGCGCGCGCCGGCGCGCTCCTCTCTGCCTGCCTGGCGAGAGGAAGCAGGTGGCTGGCACGGGCCAGCGCAGTGCTGGGCCGACCAGTGGGCTGCCAGGTGGGCTGGCTGGGATGCTACAGTGCTTGGCCAGGTGGGCTGCAGGTAAGTCCAGGTGAGTTTGCTCTCTCTCTCTTTTGTTTCTCTATTTTAATTTCTGTTTTCTATTATTCTGCAACTTTGTGACTTTATTAAAAATACTAGACCAAACCCAAAAATCATGAAACTGATCAATGCCACTGTTTGAAATATAACCAACAACAAACATTTTAGTTTATGATTATTTGAGCATTTAAACTATTTATTAGCATTTAAATGCCCAAATGCAAATATTTTATGATTTAATTCAAGAATCCAGGAATAACCTAGAAATATGTTCATAATTTTTGGCAGAGGTTTTCACCTTTATCAGAAATTATGAACATTTTCAAAGGCATTTTGGGTTCATTGAAAATGATTTTATTTGAGCCTATTTGCATTAATTTGGTGCTAGGGTTTAAACAATCCCCATTTCAAGTTTCTTTAAATTTAAACATGATGCATGGATACTAATGCAAAGACAAGCAAGGCCTAAACTAGGGATGTGACACGGAGGAACACTTTGTGTGCTACCAACGTCACAACGTAACTGGGTGATTATAAAGGAGCTCTAGAGGTGTCACGCCCAATATGCGATACTATCCTAAAGAGACTCGAAGGTCCCACCAAGGATAGAACCGCATATTGAAACGCTTTTGCAAGGTGGATATCATTACATCAACATTACATAATAGATGGGGATACAATCATAAGGCATACAATGCCACACCAATACAACATCATCTTACATAAGAGCACCATCCGACTATGGATGAAACACAAACATAAACTCAAATGACATCCACCCTGCTAGCCCAGGCTGCCGACCTGGAACCTATCCCCTGATTGAAGAAGAAGCAGAAGGAGAAATCCAAAACAAGCAAACATCACGCTCGCGTCATGATCATCGCAAAACCTGTACCTGCAACTGTTGTTGTAGTAATCTGTGAGCCACGAGGACTCAGCAATCCCATTACCATGGGTATCAAGACTAGCAAAGCTTAAAGGGAAAGGAAGGGGTAAAGTGGTGAGGTTGTAGCAGCGACTAAGCATATATGGTGGCTAACGTACGCAAATAAGAGCGAGAAGAGAGCAAGCGGAACAGTCGTGAAGCTAGCAATGATCAAGAAGTGATCCTGAACTCCTACTTACGTCAAACATAACCCAAAACCGTGTTCACTTCCCGGACTCCGCTGAAAAGAGACCATCACGGCTACACACGCGGTTGATGCGTTTTAATTCGGATCTGGTGTCAAGTTATCTACAATCGGACATTAACAAATTCCCATCTGCCTATAACCGCAGGCACGGCTTTAGAAAGATTATACCCTGTAGGGGTGTCCCAACTTAGCCCATGATAAGCTCTGGCGAACAACGAAGGATATACCTTCTCCTAGGAAGACCCAATCAGACTCGGAATCCTGGTTTACAAGACATTTCGACAATGGTAAAACAAGACCAGCAAAGCCGCCCGATGCACCGACAAATCCCGATAGGAGCTGCACATATCTCGTTCTCAGGGCAACACCGGATGAGACTAGCTACGAGTAAAACCAACCCTCAAGTTGCCCCGAGGTGGCCCCGTAGGCAGCTCAGTTCGGACCAACACTCGAAGGAGCACTGGCCCGGGGGGGGGGGGGGCTAAAATAAAGATGACCCTCGGGCTTCGGAAACCCAAGGAAAAAAGGGCTAGGTGAGGCAAATGGTAAAACCAAGGTTGGGCCTTGCTGGAGGAGTTTTATTCAAAGCAAACTGTCAAGGGGGTCCCATAAATCACCCAACCGCGTAAGGAACGCAAAATCCGGGAACATAACACCGGTATGACGGAAACTAGGGCGGCAAGAGTGGAACAAAACACCAGGCATAAGGCCGAGTCTTCCACCCTTTACCAAGTATATAGATGCATTAATAATATAAGAGATATTGTGATACCCCAACATAATCCTGTCCATCATGGAGCAATCTTCAACTTCACCTGCAACTAACAATGCTATAAGAGGGGCTGAGCAAAAGCGGTAACATAGCCAAGCAATGGTTCGCTAGGAAGGATGAAAAAGGTTAGAGGCTGACATGGAAATTGGTGAGGCTTGAGCAACAAGAGATAGGTAGCGCGGCAAAGCGATAGAACGAAGAAACTAGCATAGCAATGATAGTAATGAGATCCAAGGTAGCGGCCATCTTGCCTGAAATCCAGCTAGGAAGAAGAACAAGTCCATGAAGAAGACAAACGGATGTAGTCGAACGAATCATCACAACTCCGGAACGAAACCGAAGCTAACGAGAGAAGCAAACCGGAAAGAAGCAAACAACATAGTAAACATACAAGCATAAACATGGCATGATGCACAAACAAGTATGATGCATGTCCAGTTTAAAAGGCATGGCATGGCAAAGTGCAACAAACAATACTACAAGTTAAGTGGAGCTCAATATGCAACGAGTTGCATATTGACAAAACACCACATGCAATTATTTAGTTTGATCTCGGTTATGTACCCAACAACATTAAATGTTATTAAACATGGCAAGGGGTGAAGCACAAGAAAACTACATATCTAGGCAAGTTTAAATGAGGCCGGAAGTTACAAACAACAATTCCGAAAAATCCTCATGTCCATATTTTAGATTTGGTACTGTTCTGCCCTAAACCATATTTTATAGTTGATAAACAGGAAAATTAAGTGCAACATGTTAATCTATGCATTTTTCCACCCCATTTACATATAAAGAACATTTAATTCCGAGCTACGGTTATTTAGTTATGAAATAAATCATTTTAGCATGTGATTTAAGCAAATTTAATCAAACAACAATTTAAACATTTTAAACATGGATGAAAATGGCATATTATTAATCTACACAAAATTCTAAGCAATTTACCTGTTTAAACCATTTTAATCCGATGCACGGTTCATGAGTTATTAAATGCATGCACATGAGGGGTCAATCTGTAAATCTGTAGTTTTCTGGATAATAGGAAAATTCACAGAACGGGAAAAAAATATGACATGGGCCGAATCTGACTGGCCCGAATGTGTACCGGAGAGGGACTGGAGGGGGGCTTCTCACATTGGGCCTGATGCGGGCTGTGGCCTAAGCGACAACTACAGAGGCCTTTGCGGGCGAAGGGAGCTGGGCCTGCGCGTGGAGCGGACGCGGTCAACGGGGCTGGGTCGAGCGCTCGTCGTCCTCCTGCTCGAAGCAGAGGATGCAGGGGGCGATGTGCACGGCCGGACTCAAGCGGCAGCGGCTGCAGGGACGACCGACGAGGTGGAGATGGGGCGGATCCGGCTGGCCGGCACCGGATCTGGGCAACGACGGCGCGGACGGAGCTCAGGGGCGGCCATGGCGGCGGCGTGCTGGCTGGGCACGGATTTCAAGGAGAGGAGGTGGGAGGCGGCTGGCTGATGATTGGGGGGCACATATTTCGAGGAGGAGGGAGGAGAAGGCCAAAATGGCATGTGGGGGGTGTTTAAATAGGCAGTGGTCTAGGGTTAGGGGGATTTGCTCCGTTTTCGGACCGTTCGATCGCAATCGGATGGCTCCGGAGCAGAGAGGGTCTAGGTGACTAGATAGTGGGCTGTGAAGAGAAGTTGGGCTGAGATGAGAGAAGAGAAATGCAGCCCGGCAACTGTTTTCGGAGACCGAAAACGTCCGACGTAAATACCGGCAACAGTGCCGCTATATAATTAACGGTTGGGCTATCAAATGAGCTCCGAATGTGACGAAACTTGACAAGCGCTCTATCTACACTATATTAAGATCGCACACCAAGTTGCATCCCATTCCGAGAACATTTTTAAGCCACTTATAAAATAATATTTCGGAGGCTCCGCGGGCGCGTGCGAGTTGGCAAGAGAGGTTAGGTGGCCGGACAACAAACGAATGGTCGGTCTTGAGAAAGGTCAACAGAGACAAGGAAGAAGCGGCAACTATCAACGGGTGCAAGTTTTATGAAAACGATGCCGATGCAATGCGCATGATGCTATGAGATGAGATGCATAACAAGAACAAAATGCAAAACAATAGACAAAACCCAACCACGGAGGAAATAACATATCGCATCTCCAGAAAAGGCAAGAGTTGGAGTTATGAATATGGAAAGTTGTATCTGGGGCATTACAACAAGTGTCTCCAAAGGTACATGTTGGGTTGGCGTATCTCAAGATTAGGATTTGTCACTCCGACTGTCGGAGAGGTATCTCGGGGCCCTCTCGGTAATGAACATCACTATAAGCCTTGCAAGTAATGTAGCTAATGAGTTAGTTATGGAATGATACATTACGTAACGAGTAAAGAGACTTGTCGATAACGAGATTGAACTAGGTATTGAGATACTGACGATCGAATCTCGGGCAGTAACATACCGATGACAAAGGGAACAACATATGTTGTTATGAGGTTTGACTGATAAAGATCTTCATAGAATATGTAGGAGCAAATATGAGCATCCAGGTTCCGCTATTGGTTATTGACCAGAAATGTGTCTCGGACTTGTCTACATAGTTCTCAAACCGTAGGGTCCGCATGCTTAAGGTTTCGATGACAGTTATATTACGAATTTATGAGTTTTGATGTACCGAAGGTTGTTCGGAGTCCCGTATGTGATTACGTACATGACGAGGAGTCTCGAAATGGTCGATACATGAAGATTGATATATTGGAAGCCTATATTTGGATGTCGGAAGTGTTCCGGGTGAAATCGGGATTTTACCGGAGTACCGGGAGGTTACCGGAACCCCCCGGGGGCTTATTGGGCCTACATGGGCCTTAGTGGAAATAGAGGGCAGCAAGGGGAGTGTGGGGCGCGCCCCCCAAGGGCCAAACCGAATTGGTTTAGGGCAAGGGGGCCGGCCCCCCTCTTTCCTTCTCCTCCTCTCCCTTTCCTTCCCCCTCTCTTACTCCTACTAGGAAATAGGAGGAGTCCTACTCCTAGTGGGAGTAGGACTCCCCCTTGGCGCGCCTGTCCTTGGCAGGCCCCCTCCTCCATTCCTTTATATACGGGGGAGGGGGCACCCCATAGACACAACAATTGATCTCTTGATCTCTTAGCCGTGTGCGGTGCCCCCCTCCACCATAGTCCTCCTCGATAATGTTGTAGCGGTGCTTAGGCGAAGCCCTGCGATGGTAGAACATCAAGATCGTCACCACGCCGTTGTGCTGACGGAACTCTCCTCGACACTCGGCTGGATTGGAGTTCGAGAGACGTCATCGAGCTGAACGTGTGCTAGAACCCAGAGGTTCCGTAGTTTCAGTGCTTGATCGGTCGGGCCGTGAAGACGTACGACTACATCAACCACGTTGTTCTAACGCTTCCGCTTTCGGTCTACGAGGGTACGTGGACAACACTCTTCCCTCTCGTTGCTATGCATCACCATGATCTTGCGTGTGCGTAGGAATTTTTTTGAAATTACTACGTTCCCCAACAGTTGTCTCCTACTGGATTGATACCTTGGTTCTCAAAACTAAGGGAAAAACTTACGCTACTTTGCTGCATCACCCTTTCCTCTTCAAGGGAAAACCAACGCATGCTCAGGAGGTAGCAGGACTCCTTCCTTATTTGCGTTCCCTAGCCACATGGGCTTTTGAGGACTTGGTGCGCCTAGGCCAATATGGCCAGGGTACCTCCCTACAACCCATGCCAGCCCTTGGGTCGTGGTGAACCAACGTGTGGACTTCCTGACCTCTCCGGAATCCTCTGGAAACTTCTGGAAGCTTCCCGGTACAATACCCAAAAAAACTGCACCTTTTTCCGGAACCTTTTGGAAGCTTCCCGGTACAATACCGAAAATCTACACCTTTTTCCGGAACCCAAAATATGACTTCCTATATACAAATCTTTACCTCCCGACCATTCCGAGACTTCTCGTGACGTCCCGGATCTCATCCGGGACTCCGAACAACATTTGGTTACCACTCATCAAATATCCCAGTACTACTCTAGCGTCAACGAACGTTAAGCGTGCGACCCTGCGGGTTCGAGAACTATGTAGACATGACCGAGACACCTCTTCGGTCAATTACTAATAGCGGAACCTAGATGCCCATATTGGCTCCTACATATTCTACAAAGATCTTTATTGGTCGAATCATAATGACAACATACGTTATTCCATTTGTCATCGGTATGTTACTTGCCCGGGATTCGAACATCGGTATCTTCATACCTAGTTCAATCTTGTTACCGACAAGTCTCTTTACTTGTTCTGTAATGCATCATTCCGCAACTAACTCGTGAGTCACATTGCTTGCAAGGCTTCTGTGACGCCCCCGATTCAATCATACACTAATCATGCACGCAAATGTGTATGATCAAGATCAGGGACTCACGGGAAGATATCAGAACACAACTCTAAAAGTAAAATAATTCATACAAGCATCATATTACAAGCTAGGGGCCTCGAGGGCTCAAATACAAGTGCTCGAACATAAACGAGTCAGCGGAAGCAACAATATCTGAGTACAGACATAAGTTAAACAAGGTGCGATAAGATGGCTAGCACAAACTGGGATACAGATCAAAAGAGGCGCAAGCCTCCTGTTTGGGATCCTTCTAAACTACTCTTGGTCGTCGGCGGCCTGAACAGTAGTAGGCACCCTCGGTGTAGTAGCGGTCATCGTCCACGGTGGCGTTTAGCTCCTGGGCTCCAACATCTGGTTGCAACATCCGAGAAGAATAGAAAGGGGGGGAAAGAGGGAGCAAAGCAATCGTGAGTACTCATCGAAAGTACTCGCAAGCAAGGATCTACACTACATATGCATGGGTATGTGTGTAAAGGGGAATTTCGGTGGACTGAACTGCAGAATGGCATAATAAGAGGGGGATAGCTAGTCCTATCGAAGACTAAGCTTCTAGCAGCCTCCATCTTGGAGCATGTAGAAGAGAGTAGATGGTAAGTTCACCAAGTATCATCACATAGCATAATCCTACCCGGCGATCCTCCCCTCGTCGCCCTGTGGGAAAGCGATCACCGGGTTGTCTCTGGAACTTGCACTACAAAAAAATACACTTCTGTGATGATATGTGTTTGTCACAGTAGGTCATGTTTTTTGTCATGCATGTACATCCATGACGATTCTAAGACAGAATCGAGATAGTCATACATGTGCTGTCGTAGAAGTGTTCCATGACATTACCAAAATTATCATCACAGAAGTGTCCACTTCCATGACGATAAATCGCGCATCATAGAAGTGCTTTCGTCAAGGGTGACCGACACGTGGCATCCACCGTAACGGAACACCATTAAGCTATCAGGTTGGGTTTTGGATCCGATAACCCGTTAACAGCCCCGACCAATGGAGATTTTCCACGTGTAAAATCATCATTGGCTGGAGTAGACACGTGTCAGCTCCGCATTGGCACATGTGTCACTCATCCAATGGGCGAGACGCGCCTATGATATGTTGACATGTGGACCGGCCCATCAAGTTTAAATGGGCCAGCCCAACTAAAGACCCACAAGATTTTGCGGACCATAATGGGTCTGCCTAGCTAAAGGCCCACGAGATTTTGCGGACCATTATGGGCCGGCCCAGCTAAAGGCCCACAAGATTTTGCGGGCCATAATGGGTCGGCTCAGGTAAAGGCCCACAAGATTTTTGTGTGCCATAATGGGCCGCCCAGGTAAAGGCCCACAAGATTCTTGCGGATCATAACGGGCCGGCCCAGCTAAAGGCCCACGAGATTTCACCGACATTAATCGGCCGGCCCAGCTGTATGCCCACAAGATTTTGAGGACCCTAGTAGGCCGACCCATTAACTAGCTGCCATGTTTTGGGCCAAATGCCGGCCCATATTTGATCCGGTCCATTAATGGCCTGCCATGTTCTGGCCCTAATAATGGCCCATATGAGATCCGGCCCGTTAAAAGCCTACCACGTTCTGGGCCAAATTATGGCCCAGATCAGGTCCGACCCTTTAAGAGGCTTTGGGCTAAATTATGGCCCATATCAGATTCGGCCCGTCAACTAGATGCTATGCTTTTGGGCCCACTTGCTAAAGGCCCATTTAGTAATTCGGCCTGATATTAGTTTCCGCCTTTTAAGGGCCCGTTTAACATTTCGGCCCTATATTAATTTCGGCCTGTTAAAAGCCCGTCATATAGTTGGGCCTAACTACGACCCGGTTTTCATCCGGCCTGCTCGCAGCCGATATCTGACTAGGCCAGACAAGGACCGAGACAATTTTGGCCTGTTAAAACCCCGTGATTTGATTCGCACAATCATGGGTCGGGGTCCATTTCGGGCTGCCGTCGGCCCGTGAGCTGTTCGCACGTTTCAGGCCCAACCTACTTCTCAGCCTCCTAAAAGCCCATTGAGTTTTCTTGTGAAAAGAGGGCCGGGGGTTACTCGGCCTATTAAAGGCCCGAATCTACTAGTGGGCCAGTTTACTTTTGGCCTTTTAATGGACCAAGATGATGGGGCCCATGATGCGGATCATACATCGTGATTGCATGATGGCCCGATTATGTACCGTAATTTTACGGTTTGGCCGGTTTACTGCGAAGACAGGATATATATTACAGTAAAATAACTGCAGCATCGTGAATAAGAAAAAACCTAGACTATACAATAAATAAATTATGACATATTACATCCACTGGGCATCAAAGTTCGCCACTATGATAATAAAGCATAAGCAGACAGCAGATTACATACACTAGGCATCAAAGATCGCCACCAGTGCAAAATAAACATGCCGACAAAATAATATACAAACCCGACAGCACTTCAATAGAGTTCAAGAAAGGTTAGCCCTGCTGGGGGGCTACAGCGCAAGCAGCCGAGCAAGCTGATGAGACTGCGCTTGTTCAACACTTATATCTTCCTCACTCTGAAAGATAAACAAGCAGACATATGACAGGTTTTGCACATAAAAGTATCAGTGCTGACAATTCATCACATTTCTTACTGACGAAAAAAGTGACACATTTTAAAATTGCATTATTACAATATGGTATAGTTCAGGTCAAGACATGGCAGGAAATGACATTGTGAAGGAGTTGGCAGCTTCACGACACCCCTGGATTACAGATCAAGAACTCATAAGTATCAATAGTTAGTGTGCTGTCAATTTATCCCATTTTAGATTGGCAAATAAAGAGATGGTTTAAATAATAGTAGAATGATATGACATTGTTCATAGTTAAGACATTGCAAAATATGACATTGTGCTGTAGTGGGTAGGTTCACCACACCACTGGATTACGGATGAAGAATAGAAGCATACATGCAGTGCAAAAGAAGATCACTTGCTCTGTATAGTTTAATTTACATGGTATAAAGAAGGAACTTGGCTGTACAACTGAAAACTTAAATTGAGAAGGGCAAACTTTTGTTTATGACCTACATAATAAACTTTAAACATGCAATTTGATGCAAACACTAAAAATAAACAGTTGTTGCAGTCATGCCTAACAAAACATACACAACAAAGTTTGAAGGCTTGAGAAGGACAAACTTACATTATTGGTGAAGATAGGCTCTATAAAGCCCTTGTCCATGCTGATGGGGGGGGGGGCAATTCAAGAAGTTTACCACAGAATCTTCTTCATAAGCATTGCCTTTATTCTACATTTTGTTAAGAGTAAATATAGATGTGATAATATACAAAAAATGGAGAATATTTAAGATAAGATGAAGTGTGATGCTACATAACCAAGTAGCTATAAATGTAAGTGCAGCGATACAGGCAAAAGGTACAGCCAAGAGTAGTGCACAGCTAAACTACTTCGGTACCAACCTTATGGTAAGAGATATAGATCTGGTGTGTAGAAAGTGGACGACAAAGGAAAATAAGCTGCTGAGTGATGGTACATGAACAACTACCAGTCAATATAAGTACACTGATAAAGGACAACATGTACTTACAAGAACAATGCAGAGCTAAAAAATTCATTGGCATTGGATATATTCTACACTAATGTAACCATTCATACATATCAGATAATTTGGAGCGAACAATTGATAAGCAAGCTATCATGCATACTGCTGTCACATAATGAACCAGGTATGTATGCAAGTATAGTGATACAGGACAACAGGTACTAATAAGAGCAAAGTAGTGGGCAGCATATTTGCAATATCCTGTCGTTCTTTTCAAACCAGAATTCTTCTTCGAGCAGATTTCTTGCAAAAAAGATCCGTAAGGCACATGCGGAAAAGTAGAAGTTCAAATTGTCATGTGATTTCATAGACAGTACCTCATCCTGGGAACGAGACCAGTGCATAACAAGGTTTTTCCATTCGTTGTCTTCTAAATTTAGCACAGGAGACTTCATCAGAAATTCGTTTATAGACTTGCCATCAAAGTGTTATTTCCTTAGGTAACACCGATACTGCTGCAATGCTTCCTTGAAAAGCACAAGCAAGATTTGCTCGTCATGACTATCCAGATTGACCCTCGCCTAGTTACAACAATGTAATGTAAATCATTGATGTGTTCAATCAGCACAAAAAAGGAAAATAATAACCATGAATAATAGCACTTACACGTAAGTTGGACAGGAAGATGTGAAAATGGTGTTTGTCTTCACTATAATCTTCCCATGATGGGAATATATGCATGTAGTCCCTAACAACATTGAAAGCATTGTCTTTTAAACTGGGAATAAATGGAATGGGGTTCCAATCTGCAGGAATTGGCTGTCTCTGCAGTTGGGATAGGTCTTCAGCCGGTGGACTTGCTGTACTTTTTGCTGGAGTGGGATTTTTCTATGGTACGGCTTGTGCTGTGGCAAATGCAACCAGTATACCTTTTGCTGGAGTGCAGGTCCTGAGTGGTGGGGCTAGTAGTGTGGCCAGTGAAGTATGGGTACAGTCTGCTGGAGTCGGTCCTATGTTTTGTGTCCCTGGTTGTACAACCAATATAAGTGGGGTGTTGTCTGATTTCTCCAGCACCACCATGTTTTTCAAGGACTTTGCTGGTGCTCCTTCAGGTTTGGCAATCACCCTCTTCCTTTTTGATGTCTGATGCACAAGAACAACATTTGAGCGAAAAAACATGGTATGACGACAGATGGAATATGTATTGATAATGGATGGACATGGCATGTCAACATATATGATGAGTAAACTAAGCAGATGGCGGTGCAACAAAGTAGAAGAAATGCAAGACAACATATGCAAGATACGTGCAATCAATAAAACCTTGCCAAATTTGAACAGGCACCTTGATGGGTGAACAGGACAGGCCATCTGCCTTTGACTCCTCGAGGTTAGAATAGTCATTAGGATCATATTCTGAACAAGAATCAACAGGTGGGGAGCGTATGAGTTTCATTGCATCCAGAATGGCAGTCAATGCCTTGGTGCCAATTTTTAAGTCATTGCAGTGTTTAGCTTCAAGAGTGGACTGCTGCTAGTGTGACACAAAGCAGCTACACAGATCATAGCGTAGATATAATGGGGAAACCATAAGCATCAGAGTAAAATCAGCAAAGTGGAACTTGCTGGAATATATGTGCTAGTACTACCGGTACGGCTAGAAAGGCTTCGGATACCAGTTCTCTTCAACTAAAGGTGCGGTACTGTTAATATCAGTGTAACTCTCAAAGGCGACACAGCTCCCCGCATTTCTTTGCTATTCTTATAGGATTCAAGTGGGCAGGTCACTACAAATCCTATTCATATGTTTACAAAATCCTACAAATCAAAGAGGCTCAAAGTGTCCATCACAACAGATCGTATAGACCTCTACACTGCAAATGTCCCTGCTCATCTTTAGTACAAGGAACATACTGTACTATTATCATACTCCCTCCATTCCAAAATATAAGTCTTGGTAGAGATTTCCACTATGGATCAGATACAGATGTATCCAGATACATTTTAGAGTGTAGATTCACTCATTTTGCTCCATATGTAGTCCATGGTGGAATCTTTATAAAGACTTGTATTTAGGAACGGAGAGAGTACATACTAAAGAAGAACGGAAGAGGAACATGGTAAAGAAGAGCAAGCAGATTTTGGATAATAAAATGTTGGTTGCGCAGTGCCCACACATGATGAACCAGAGCGCATTAAGAATGCAACTCCCAGCTGTCTCTCGACCATTTCAGGCGGTTTGATGAATATCCTACGTCTCCTAACCCTTCTTCTTCCTTGTCTCTGATTCTTCCCATACAGAACACCGCACGGGCCGCCGGCCGAACCACCGCATGTGTTCCTATGCCACCCCCACCCCCACCCCGCCCCAACCCCCACCCGCGTCGAGTTTTCTTCGTTCGGCGAGGCCCCACAACCACCCGAGCCCCTTCGTTCGCACTGGCAAACTCCGGCGAGCTCTAAAAAATCGACTGACCCAATGTTGAAATTTAGTCTACTATGATTTAACTAGTGTGGAATATAAAAGGGGAAAACCATAAGCATTGGGAGTATAGTGTTGAGCATGCCATGGCTGATCTGAAGGTGCAAAATGGACAAAGGCAACTTCGCAACCAAGACAAGAAATCAGAGTAAAGCAGTGGCGATCTATTTTCTTGCTGCGATAAATAAGTTGAGTAGATACGAAAGAGTACCGCCTCTGGTGCGGCGCCGTGTATGCATCTACTGAGAATTTGACGGTGCTGCGGTAGTCATGGCTGTCGGCGACGTGGAAGCAGATCTAGGAGGGTAGACGGTGGCAGCGGGGCGCGGTGGATGAGACGGTCGTAGGAGCAGCGCCGACAAGGTGGACGACGGCGGGGATGAAGCGAGAGGACGGGTTGTAAGGATCTCGGTCCGAAGTCGTGGATGAGAGAGGTCGATCTCTTGTAATGGACGACGGCGTTGGGGTATCAGCTCCGGCATGGTGGAGGAGGACGGCGGTGGATGGGGTGGCGGACGGCGGCTGACGGAGGAGGGTGGGGTGGAGAGGGTGTTTTGGCGCCCACGGAGTACGAATGAGGAAAAGGGAGGTAGAGAGGAAGGGGGAACCATGTATTCAGGGCGCGCTTGTCTCAAATGGGAGGAAATTTACAAACTTAGCCCCCGTTTCAAATTTCCTACATCATAGCAATATTAGTCGGTTGGGGATAGGACAGTAATCTCGCATACACCGAATATTTGCCGACAAGAGTTTGTTTTTGGTGCCCACCGTGTATGAATTTGAATCGTGGAGGGAATCGATTTCGGCCGAGGACAAACCGTGTTTTGGCGCCCACCGTGTATGAATCCGGGTGAGAGGCGGTTACATCACGTTTGGGTGAAATTACAAACCTACCCCTATCGAAACCTATAGAAATCCAGCAGATAGGCTTTGCATGGCAGGGATAGGTAGTAGTAATTTCGAACTCGTGGATTTTTATTTTGGGCGGTTACTGCGACTTTCCCCGCTTCGTTCAAATTTTGCAGAGTGCACGTTTACCGTGCCAACTCAATTCCAATCCCGTTTGTATTCTATTTTTTCGGGCGGGATCCATTTTCAATTGGAATTAAATTCTATATACATCATTTTTATTATATATGCTTTCAAAAGCACAACAAAGAATTCTGCTCCTTTATATGTATAATATGATTTACAAATACAATGATCTCAAAATCTTAAGGTTGAATTCAAAAAAATTTAACCAAATTATGTTATACTAAAATGTATAGATAAGTAATATCTACATATTAAATAACATAGATGTGCGTGAATTCATATGAGTATGCATGTTTGGTAGATCAATTTTGGTTCTGGTATGGATTACATGTATCATCATCTCGAATTCAAATATTTGAATCCCTTTTATGTTCACTCCTTTCACGCCCATCTCTCTCGCATGCATGCTCCTTCATGTAGCTATCACTCTCTTTTCTCCAGCTCACCCGCAATCTCACTTCATGTTTCTCCTATCCTCGCAAACATGGTCTCTCGACGTCTCCCTTGAGAAGTGTCACACTCTCCCTATCATTATACATTACACGGTTTTCCTTATCTCTCACATCTCTACTGTTCTCTGGTATCACTCGGTACCTAAGCTTTCTTTTTCACCGCCACACACACAGTCTCCACTCGTCTTTCACTTTGTCTTTATCTCTACGGGATTCTCTCACACACCCTATATGTCTCTGCATATGACTCATACCACTAAAATTACTCTCTCTCTCTCTCTCTCCTGTAGACACAACATTTTTTGCGGTCTCCTTTTCGTCTCCATCCCAGACTGCCATTATTCATTTGTTTACCGATCAAACAACCCCCCTCTCTCTCTCACAGACACACACACAACTCTTGCTTCCACTCCCCTTCCCGACTACCGTCTCTCTCTCTCACACACAAAACTCTCGCTTTCGCACCCCGGCTCATATTTCTCTCACAAACATTTATCGACTAGCCTCTAGATAGGTTTATACACCCGCACACTCGTGCTTCCACTATTGCATACATGTTTCTCTCCCGCTCCTTGTATCTTCTTCCCTTCTTGAGACATGCCCTCTCAATCGTGCACACACACACTATCGCCTCATTTTAAGCTGATACCTATCGCACACACACTCCTTTTGTCTTTGTCACACATGCACTCCGTCCTCCTCCACTCTCCCTCTCTCTCACACACATGGGCTCTTTGCAACAACTAGCAAGATGCCCATGCGTTGCATGGAACATCAAGATGCATTTGTATGAGTAGTTTATCTTGTGGGGAAAAGGATGAACGAGGGAAGGCCTTATTTGCAAATGTGGAGAGGGGTGTGGGTATATTTTTGCAAAATTGCCATAGTTTCCTTCCTATCCATCAGATATAGATCGGACGACCTACATTGCAGGACGGCAAGCACACGATCATCACCGACAATGCTTTTTATAAGAGTAGGGATAAAAAACAGAGTTGGTGATGATGGTGGGCCTGCCATCCTGCAATGTAGATCGTCCAATTTATATCTGACGGATAGGAAGGAAAATATGGCAATTTACCCGCACTCCTCACCACATTTGCAGATAAGGCCTTCCCTCGTTCATCCTTTTCTCCCACAAGATCTTGATGTCCCGTGCAATGCACGGGCATCTTGCTAGTAAGAGTAGAAATTAGACATATACCACTTCTCGAATCTTGAAACTAACAACATTCCTCCCTTATCTCATCAAAACCGCCAAAGGGATATATTTTGAGTGAAATATAACATATTTTTAGTGATCTACGTATTTCAAAACTAGACTTTTTTTTCTATCAAATCGGTTAATATGTATTAATCTACTTTGATCGTGTGGCAACGCATTGGCACATTCCTAGTAGTTATTATAATTTTTTGGACAATAGACAAATGGTGGAGCACATATACGAAGAGAAGAGGCGCATGCACGCAGTCGGCCTCTCGCTGTCTCGCACACATGAGTGTTACATAAAGGCAATGTTAACAAATAAACCCTAAAACCCTAGGTGCACAATTGCTACATTCGCGGGTACCGGGTACGTGGTGGAGCACCTTTGTAGGAATAGTCAGCTCGCGTGATAATTTGATCCGTACGAGTTGATGGTCGGGACCACAGGTGAACGACTTGGAGCGCGGTGGCTCGCCAATTGCCACAAATCGAGTAGCCACATTTAAAATATCATTTTTAGCGGGGTTAAGAGTTCCGATTTTCAATGGCGCGTTATAAGTACTAAGTAGTTTTTAGAACAATTGGTATGGAGCGAAAATGGAATTCATAGTACTACGTACCTCCTTGGTGTATGGTTGTATGGGTTTATGTTGCGAGATGTTGAACCTGGTAGTTCTAGGGCAAATACTATGGTTTAGATTTAGATGCTGGTTTTCAGTAATGAAAATCGGAAGGGGAAACCCTTCTTTAATTAAAAAAAACTACTACCTCCATTCTGGTTTACTAGTCCCCATCGTATTTTGGGTCAAAGTTTGTCCATGAATTTTACTTGTAAAATGTGAATGGAAAACGAGATTTTGTTATACCCAAACAAAAAAGGACTGGAGGGAGTGATTGCTCTGACACGGACGCGATCTCTCATAGCGCAGGCATTGAACCGGCACGCCGGCGAAGAGGGCCCCACTCGCTGTATGCCCCGCTGAGCACGCCTCCTCGCGGCGTGCAACCAGCTTAAGACTGCCCCGCCTGCCTTCGTTGAATCCGCGTGTGTGCCGGCAACACGTCCTTTCGCGAGCCGGCAGGCATTTTAGAACACAAAAAATGACTAAAATATAATTAATTTACGCATGGTCTTGACTTGTTGTGCTCGCACTGGTAGCAGGAACTAGAAGAGGTTTTTCTTTATTTATAACTCTCCTCACATTTTTTTGGCTTTGAAGTGAATCATGGTTGTGGACATTATGTATGAATGTGCAGATATCTGTGAACATGAGTTTGATGTGGAAGTTGAACTTGGAATGTCGGGCTTGCGCGTGAACTATACCATGTCCAATGTGTCGTCTATTATTGTTTGGAAAGTAGTTGTTGTTATTACACGACCAAAAAATATATATATTGTGCCACATCAGTAGATGCACGGACATCACAACAGGCACGCCGACTGGATAAACATTTGAACGCAGCTATTATGAAGGAAATTTTGTATTGACAATAGTTTTAGATAGCAGGAGACACCTAGCCTGGTCTGCCTCTGCTAGCTTATTTCTGGCTTCTTCCATCTCTTCTTTGGCTTGGGTGAAGAGAGCATCTGATTGCTCTTTTCGCTTCTTCAAGAACTCAACTACATTCTCAAGGGCTGATGCATGCTTTCTTTCAGCCTTTACTAGAGCCACGAGGACACGAACAACTGACGACTCCACATGGCTTGTGTGTAATCCAGCATCATTTGGGAATTTGCACCTTGTGTCTAATCCAGCATCATTAGGGAACTGACACCTTGTGTGTAATCCAGCCTCATTTTGGAAACATGATCTCGAGGTTGACCATACTTCCCTCCTCGCAGGAACTGCATCCTGACATGAAGTTACTTCTTTTTTAGATCAATACTCAGAGCAACCCAGATCCTTAGAAGCCAGATAAACAGAACTCGGAGAAGTGAATTCAAAAGGAAAAAGAAATATAAAAACAGACTACAAGGTGAGAACACCCACTTCCTACATCAAGCTAAAAACGAAAGCATTAGGATGATTAAGACTCTTCTTATTACACATCGAAGAACACCAGGCTTAAGAGAAACAGAAACTACAACATATACACATCGAAGAACATGAGGCTAAACGAAAGTAATTGATAGGGTATTACTTACCAAACCTTGTTTTACAGGTTCGGTGCAGCTCCTCTTTAACTTTCCACGCTCCTTGAAGATGTCCCCAATATCCCGTGTTTGGTCTTCATTGCTCCTCTGCATGTTCGCACTCGTGGTTTTAAAATCTCAATATGGCAAGAAAAATATACTACTAGTAATACTCGCGCATCTTCTGGGCAACATTAAAGCACTCGTTTGCCATGTTAGAGCATCTCCAATAGAATCACAATGCGCAGCGCTTTAAAAAAGCGTTTACAGTGCTGAGATCGAGAAGTAGAGATAGAGAGTAGAGACTAGAGAGTAGAGGATGGTTCTCAGCATAGATAGATAAAAAAGATAATTCAACTACTCCTCGTCGTCAGACTCCTCCTCGGTGATGTCCTCCTCCGACGTCTAACTATAGGCGTGAAGATACCGATCGTCATCGGATTCCCAGGGCGACGCTGCTCCTAGCCTCATGTTGAAATGAGCGTCCGCTTTTCACCTACGCTTGTCCTCGCGATAGGCGGCTCGCTCCGCCCTCCTCTTATCCCTCTCTGCCCTCCTTTGCGCGTAGAACTTGCGCTCGTTGATGATGTCCTGCAGGAAGAGTTGGCGCCACAGCGCCAAGGCTTCCTCGTCCATATCAGCGATGCCGAGACGGTGCTCCCGCCTCCGGTTGTCGCGACAATCCTCGTCGGTGCTAAGCCGTGGCAGAGGCGCGAGCTCCTGCGCCCGCTCTCACGTTGGCACGTTGGGGAAGTTCAATGTTCTATGAGGCCACCGGAGGCGCCACGCCACCACGTCGTATGTACGGGCGGCCTCGTTGGCGGCGTCAAAATTGCCGAGGCCGAGGCGCATCCCGCGGAACCGGATCTCAGCGAAGAAGCCGCCGGAGGGGCACACATGGACGCCGCGGTATCCCCAAGTTTCCCGGCGACGCGGCGGCATGGTGGCGCGGCGGTGGCAAGGCAAGAAAGAGTGGGGAGAGAGCGGTGGCGAGGCACTAAGCGGGGAGAGAGCGGTGGCAAGGCATGGAGCAGTGGGAGGGCGTTGGATTTTATAAGAGAAGCGCGCCGGACGCCGCGCGCCAAAACTAGCGCACGCCCGGCTGCTTTTTCCCGCGTGCGCGCGATCCTTTCCTGACGTCTCTGCTATCTCTACTCTCTTCTCTATTGTTATATTTATTTTATATTTAATATTTTATATTTATCTCTACTTCTCTATTGTCTACTTTTTTCCTCTATACTTTTTTTGATAAAAAAACAGAGTTGGTGATGATGGTGTGCCTGCCATCCTGCAATATAGGCCGTCCGATTTATATCTGATAGATAGGAAGGAAACAATGGGAATTTTGCAAAAAGATACCCATAACCCTCTCCAGATTTGCAAATAAGGCCTTCGCTCGTTCATCCTTTTCTCCCGCAAGATAAACTACTCATACAAATGCATCTTGATGCGTGCAATGCATGGGCATCTTGCTAGTTCTAAAAAACTTTCCATCATTTTCCACACTACTGGTTGCAGATGAAAAACCTACCCAAGCACAGCGCGATACAGGAGTAACGCACAATTACAAGCTGATATTTTGTTGGATAATGGAGGCTATAACAATTACTTTTACGGGAACAATAGCACCCAAGAAATTTGAAGGGTAGGTATGAACAAAATTGGAACTGCACATGTACTGCTAAGTGATTCAATACACACATTACCAATCTAGGAGGAGAACGATGGTCGCGACGGCCTCTGTGAGTCATCATCGGCAACGGGAGTCAGTTCATTGTCCATGATGGTGGTGCTTCTGCGCTTGGCGTCGGCTTCCGGGAAGAAGATCCGAGATTGTGGAAGATGATGCCGGGGAAGAGGCTCCGTGTATGACGACAATGGTGGACCGGCTACAGTGCGGCGTACGAGGTCGTTGATGAGGCAAATGCGTTGCAGTAGACGAGTGCGCCGATGTAAAGGGGAGGAGCACGAAGGCTGCAGTGCCATGGAGAAGTCTATTTTGCGACGGGAATAGAAAATGGGGAGTATTCAGGTGTACTACTCTGGGTGCTGGGGTGGGGTTGGCTGGGTAGGGTGAACCTGAAGTTACGAAAACAACCGCCTCCCAAGCGTCATCCGTAGGCCTGTTCCGAAGGCTATGATGGTAACTTCCCACTACTCGAATCAGGGTCGCGGGAGATTTTCCCGCCGACCTCAAAATTTTGTGACACTGAACTCCCCGTGTGGCGTGTTGAGTGATTCGGCTAAGCAACTAGCGAGTAGTAGTAGTAGTAAACTCTGCATATTAGGTTTGACCGAAGTCAAACTTCCTAAAGTTTGACCAAGTTTATAGAAAAATATAAACATTTACCATAACAAATATGTATGATGTGAAAGTACATTCAATAATGAATCTAATGGTATTTATTTGTTATTGTATATGTTAATATTTTTTGTTATAAGCTTTCTGAGAATTTACAAAACTTGAGTTTGACCAATGCTAATACGCGGACTTAAATAAAAACGGAGGGAGTACACATTTGTTTTCTTAGTTTGTAGTGAACTAATCATTTGTTGAAATTGTGAAATAAATATATTAGGCTATTGACTTCAAATGTAATGCTCTATACAATTCAATAGTTACAATTATTGTTGAATTGCAAGATGTATACAAGGTCTATAGTACTTCACAACATGCTCAAACTCACATAATCCCAGTCAAATGAGAATCTAAATGCATTTCATAGTTATTACTTTGTAGGATGCAACAAAGCCAACCATAACTCTACATCAACCATTATAGAAGCAACATTTTGAACATATCCCAATGTGTGAATGAAACGTGCAGAGAGAGCTTGTGAAGATGGAGCAGATAGGGCAGGAAGATTGTATGTATGTGGACGAGAGAGTAGGAGAAAAACCTAACAAGATAGAGAAAGAGAGAGATCGAGAGAGAAAGAGAGAGGAAGAAGTTAGGTTTGTGAGAAAGATGGAGACATGTAATATACGTGAGATGCGTGTGCATCCGGATTCTGTATACGTGGAAGGAGAAGAGATAACATGTTTGATGAGAGAGCTGGAAAAACATGGACGAGAGGGGAAGGATCTCGTGGGTTGAGGGATTGATAATTTTGTGCGGGGGAGAGAGGGATTGGTAATTTTGTGCGAGAGAGAGAGAGAGAGAGAGAGGGTGGGGGATGAGTCAGTCATCCGTCGTCACATCATCCTGCTTCCAAATGGCCCCGCATTCTCTAGCACGGTGTGGTCGCTGTCTTCAATCTCCTCGATGCCCTCTTTGAAGATTGAGGTGTTTTGCATGTTGGGGTGCAAATAAGCACAAGCGAGAGTGGTCGCCTATAACCTTGGATGGGGATGAACTGTGTGGTCGGGGGAGGGTGTGTGTTTGTGTTGTGCTGTGTGTCTCTCTGTCTCTCTCTCTCTCTGTGTGTGTGTGTGTGTGTGTGTCAGATATTGAGAGAAAACAAACCTAAGGAGAGAAATGGGTATTCATGAAGAGATTGTGCGGGCCTTGAGGTGGGCAGGGCCGGGTGAGGGTGTCAAAATGTGCGCGTTGATGCATGTGTTACATGCGATCGTGCGAGGGACGAATGAATCGAGAGAGATGGTTGTTGTGTTACAGATGCTCCTCTCTCTCTCTCACACACACACACAAGTAAACTAGAAGACTATTCTCTGATGTATACACAACGTATCGGCATCTGTGTATGTCTCACTCATGCATGATCATTTGCACATTCACACCTCTCTATGTCTGTATCACACGCACACCATCTCCACATTGCCCTTTCGCCACAACACACATATGGACACATACACACGTTCTCTCTCAGCCACACACACAAAATCAGTATTAAAAAAACCAGGGCGCACCTAAAACGTCCAAATCCAAATAAACACGAACTGGAGCTAAATTCAAATATATAGAAATATTGCAGCATCAAGAACTTTTCCAGGAAAAAAAGTTGAGTAATATTCGGGGATTGTTTTCACACACACAAAAAGGTTCGGTGGATGTCCTTCAAGCGCGACACAGTGACGCACAGTTCGATCGACCGCGCGGCCGCGGTTCACGCGCTTGCACAGGATTCCGTATCATGGTTATGGTACTAACTAATAAAAGCGCTGCCTAAGTCTAATGTTTACGTGTACTAGTACGGTTTTCTTTTTAGTTTGACCAACCTTATATAAAACTAAAGTAAGCTCCCATATGCGCACTCATCAATATGCCGCTGCCGTTGTGCATGCCGGCGCCCGCCTGCTCCGACCAACAATTTCTCGCCCCTCACCACTGTGTCGTTGCCATCCTTGTGCCATGAAGCCGAAGGCTCGCCCGCTCACGTCGTCTTCAGTCCCTCCTCGCGATGCCGCCGCGTTGCCAAGCATGCGAGCAGCTGGTGGAGCCACGTCTATGCACGCAACATATGAAGAGGAGGACGAGCGCGTGCTCCAGCACGCTGGCGAGGAGGAACTAGCATGTCATTATCGTCTCCGCCTGCGCGGAGGAGGCGCGCATGGTGGCTATCGCAGCGGAAGCCGGTCGCACGCGTGTCGAGCCCGCAAACCGGGTGCGGACGTGGAATCTACCTTCGAGACCTTGAATGCCACGTGGATCCTGCAATCTGAAGGAGCAATTTGGGTCAGTCGACTCTTGTGAGCCGTTTGATGCAACATGGATGGCTAGAAGGGCTTCTTCCACCTCTTCTGTTGTCTTCTTACTTCGCTCCGTTGAACTTCTTTCACAAATCGACTGACCCAAATTATACTACTAGTAAAAATGTATTAAGTACAGTAGGAACACGAAGATACAAGGAGTAGTACCAACCGCAAGAAGAACAGTAGTAAGACATAGTACTAGTACTACTATACGTACTAAAGAGTTCAAATAACGAGAAAGAACATAAACATAGTTATGCTGGGGCCTCAGCACAATACACCCTTGAAAATAAACTAAGCAACTAGTCCGCTTGACACTGCAGTAGAACCAGCATGAGCGACAGCACTGCCACCTACTCGGAGTCCGAGTCCATGTCCTCGACTTCGTCCTCGTCCCTCTTCCTCTTCCTCTTCGCCGACGCTTCTTTGCTTGAACCGGACACTGGGCTCTGCTTCTTCATCCAACTCTTGTAGATATTTAAACAAAGGTAGGCATCCATTGCTGCGTATAGGATGTGATATTCATCTAATGTCTTCGACTCCCATGCATGATGAAACTCGTGATGAGGTTTCTTCAGTTTAGCGTACGAAGGATCAATCATGGCTGCTGCCAGGGTCAGCATTGAAGGTTCAGAGGAGGAAACCAGGCTTGCCTTCTGGAGATCGAAGGGCTGGCCTACAACGAAACCTATCCGACGCAGGACATCCCTATCGTTCTTAAAGCTTACAGTAACGAATTTCACTCTTTTGTCCTTGAGGAAGTTCTTAAAATCCTGGCACTCAACGTCGGCATGGCATATGTGGTAGACCAAGCAAACGTTATGTACGCAAACCAGGATCATGGAGGGCTTCTTCCTCTCTGCCTCCTTTAGAAACTTCTCTCTTTCCAGGACTGTGGTGTACTCAACATCTAGCCCAGCGACCCACTCATCCGTTGAACTGTTGAACATGCGTAGGAAGCGAGCAAGCCATGCTTTCACCGTCGTGGATCCACGTGTGTAGATGACGATGAACTCATTGCCGGTGATGGCTCTAACCTGGTACTCAGCAGCGACCATGGAGATTTGGGAGGCCACGGATTTTGGAGGAGGGTTGGGAGAAGTTGAACTGTTGTACCCCGCAAAAAAAACCAGGAGCGAACTAATGTGAAAGGACAGGACGACTGGGAGCGAACTGTTGTAAGGTAGAAGACGGGGACGAGTAGGGCGTGCGAACGGCATGGGGTTGCTGGCTTGCCCGATGGATAAACTGCTGCAAGCCCCCAAAGAGTTCTCGAGAACTATGTGGGACCCACTAGATGTCATGTCTACTAGACCCATATAGTAGGCCTGGCAGTATAGCTTCTGCTTGTTAGCATGCCATGCCGGCGCGTGGATGTAACTTCACTTAATTCCATCAACCATTGCGCCTCCCACGACCTTCACCTCCCTCGTGCGGTCACGCCCTTTGAGACTTCGACCGGATATAAATGAGCAATGTTTTTTGCCTACTCCGCATGCATGATACTCCCTCTGGTCCTTTTTACTCCCGTCAACCGTTTGCAAAGTATTTGACCAAATTTAAACTAAAAATATCAATATCTACAATACTGATTATAATGAGTATAAGAACTACATTTTATAATGAGTGTAAAAATATTGATTTGACATTGTGAATGTTGATACATTTTTCTGTAAGTTCGGTGAAAGTAGAGGTACATTGACTTTAGACAAAACTTAAATACACAATGTAGACTAGTTCCTCCATCCAGGTGCGTGCCATGTCCTATCTTGTCATCACAACAAGGTTAGCTATTAGAGTACTACTACCTGCCTTCTAGTTTAAAGGGCTCGATTCAAAAATGTCACCTACTCTTAGCAAGATAGTAGAGGCGGTGGAATAGTTTTTGAAGTATGCAAAAGTACTCAACTAACATTGTCGTTCTTCACAAAAAAATGAGTTTACCAATGCATGCATGAACACTAGTTACTCTACCCCCCCTGTCACGCCCAATATGCGACCCTATCCAAAAGGAACTCGAAGGTCCCACCAAGGATAGACCCGCATATTGAAACGCTTTTGCAAGGTGGATATCATTACATCAACATTACATAATATATGGGGATACATACAAAAGGCATACAATGCCACACGAATACAACATCACAATACATCAGAGCATCATCCGACTACAGATGAATCACAAACAGAAACTTAAACGACATCCACCCTGCTAGCCCAGGCTGCCGACCTGGAACCTATCCCCTGATCGAAGAAGCAGAAGAATAACTCAACGCAAGCAAGCATCGCTATCGCGTCATGATCATCGCATAAACCTGTACCTGCAACTGTTGTTGTAGTAATCTGTGAGCCACGAGGAATCAGCAATCCCATTACCATGGGTATCAAGACTAGCAAAGCTTAAAGGGAAAGGAAGGGGTAAAGTGGTGAGGCTGCAGCAGCAACTAAGCATATATGGTGGCTAACATACGCAAATAAGAGCGAGAAGAGAGCAAGCAGAACGGTCGTGAATCTAGCAATGATCAAGAAGTGATCCTGAACTCCTACTTACGTCAAACATAACCCAGAAACCGTGTTCACTTCCCGGACTCCGCCGAGAAGAGACCATCACGGCTACACACGTGGTTGATGCGTTTTAATTCGGATCTGGTGTCAAGTTATCTACAACCGGACATTAACAAATTCCCATCTGCCTATAACCGCAGGCACGGCTTTCGAAAGATTATACCCTGCAGGGGTGTCCCAACTTAGCCCATGACAAGCTCTCGCGATCAACGAAGGAATAGACCTTCTCCCAGGAAGACCCGATCAGACTCGGAATCCTGGTTTACAAGACATTTCGACAATGGTAAAACAAGACCAGCAAAGCCTCCCGCTGTGCCGACAAATCTCGATAGGAGCTGCACATATCTCGTTCTCAGGGCACACCGGATGAGCAAGACGTCGGGTTGGCATAGACCCTGGTTGCCCAGGGGGCGCCGGACATCGCTCGGTTCGGACCAACACTTAGACAAGCACTGGCCCGGGGGGGCTAAAATAAAGATGACCCTCGGGTTGGCCGACCCAAGGGAAAAGGGATAGGTGGTGGTGAGGCAAATGGTAAAACCAAGGTTGGGCCTTGCTGGAGGAGTTTTATTCAAAGCGAACTGTCAAGGGGGTCCCATAAATCACCCGACCGCGTAAGGAACGCAAAATCCAGGAACATAACACCGGTATGACGGAAACTAGGGCGGCAAGAGTGGAACAAAACACTAGGCAAAACGCCGAGTCTTCCACCCTTTACCAAGTATATAGATGCATTAAAAATATAAGAGATATTGTGATATCCCAATCAAAATCCTGTCCACCATGGAGCAATCTTCAACTTCACCTGCAACTAGCAACGCTATAAGAGGGCTGAGCAAAGCGGTAACATAGCCAAACAACGGTTTGCATAGGAAAGGTGTCAAAGGTTAGAGGTTCATGGCAATATGGGATGGCTTGATAAACTGGTAATAGGTAACGCAGCATAGCGACAGAACGAAGCAACTAGCATAGCAATGATAGTAGTGAGATCCAGGGTAGCGGTCATCTTGCCTGAAATCCCGCAAGGAAGAAGAACGAGTCCATGAAGAAGACGAACAGATGAAGCCGAACCAAGCGGAGGCGAATGAATCCTCACGATCGCAACGAAACAGGAACTATCGAAAAGAAGCACATAACATGGTAAAGACACCACACATGAACAAGACATGATGCACAACAAGCATGATGCATGACCAAGCTACATGAAGCTATTCATGGCAAGAGATGATGCAAACAAGAGCAACACATCAAGGCAAGTTTAAATGAGGCCAGGAACAACATATAACAATTCCGGTAAGTCCTCATATGCATATTTCGAAATTGGTACAGATCTGAATAAACATTATGTTCAAGTTGTTAAACAGCAAGTTAAAATGCACCAAGAGGATCTACACGAAATTCTAGTCAAGTTACATATAAAGTTCATTTAGTTCGGGGCTACGGCCTAGAAGATATGAGCAAAACAAGTTAAACATGGCATTGATGCAAAATGCATACAAACATCAAGCAAACACCTCAAAACATGGATGCAACATGATAATATGAATCTACATGCAAAATCAAGCAAGATTCATATAAAGCACACTCAAAACGGAGCAACGGTTCAACACATGCACACTATACAAGTTTAAAGGACAAGCTGTCCAAAACAGCGACTAGGCATATTGCAAGCACCAAAACAATAAGCTACAGCACCCCAACATAATAAAAAAGGCATGGACATGATGTACAGGTAAATCATTACAAAACATGAACACTGAGCTATCTCTAGAAATCACTAGAACATGCTCAAACACACATGGTAAGATTGCAAGTTATAACAATTTCAGACTTTGCAGAAAATAACATCACGATGCAATGTTCAGAGCTATCAAACAACATGTTACAGGAACTTATAATAGCAAACAAAGGCATGGCATGAATCTACTAATTGCCTAGATCAAAAGTCCCCTACTGACCATAAGCCAAAAAGCATCAGAAAATATGATGGCACCCATGTAAACATAGCAAATTATTAAACAGATTCAAACATGGCAGGAACATAATTATGAAGGCATGTAGATGAGCTTGTGCAACTCACTACAGAGCAATACATGGCATGGAAGGGCACCCAACAGTAAGAAGGCATGTTTGTGAAGCTGAGCATGGCAAGAGCAAGTTTATAGGGTGCATGGAGCACTAGCAAAACACATGGGAACAAGTGAACTTAATGTAAACAGGCTGACAACAACAATTTCAAGCAACTTTGGAGCAAGATATGAACAAGCTAAAGCAACCTATAAATGCAACCAGGGGGATGTATGGATAGAGGATAACATGTAGATCAAAACATGTTTATATAACATCTCCAGATTATGCATAGAATGATTAGTAGCAACATGTTTATATAGCATCACGAAATAATAGATTCAGCCTAACAAAACAGCAACAGCGGGAACACTACTTAACAAGCTCGATAAACTCACCACAAGTCATTGCATGACAAGATAAGCATAACATCATCAAGAAGGCATGTTTGTGAAACAAACCAAGTCAAGAACAAGTCCATATCATGCAAGGATCAACTATAGCAAGCTTGGCCAAATTGAATAACATGTAAACAGTCTGCCAGGAAACATTTTAAAGCAAAAGTAGAGCACGAAAATGATATGCTAGACTACTCCATAATTGCAACAAAGGGCATGAATGGATAGAAAATAACCTATTGTTCAAAACACCCTTACTGAAGTATCTCAAAATATGCATGGATCTCTCTGTAGCATCAACTTTACATGGCATCAAAATTACAGCAGAACAGGAACTAAAATCAGCATTAACACGAAGCCTAGTTTGCATGCTTGTGCTAGTCACCACATTGATCACAAAAATACATGGTAAGAACCTCTGTAAAGAAGACATAGCCTAGTTCAAAACACATGAAGACATCAACCTCATAGGATGCACACATCAATCATGGCAAAAATGACAAAAGAGCTCGTTCTGATAACAGACAGCAGAAAACATTATGAAGCACACTTACGATGATGATTCAGGCATCAAGATGACCTCAAATGAATATGATGCAATGGAATGAAATGATGTACTCGTCGAGGCGAACAATTTGATATATTACACGCACGAAACAGGGCTACGGATGTAGAGTTACGATGGCATGAACATGGCATGAAAATTACTACAGATTCCGGGACTTAGAAGAAAATGGACCTCGGGGAAAAGTCAACCGTGGCGGATCTCGCCGGAGTCTCGCCGGAGTTGGGGCCAGGGTGGCCGGAGGACGAGGGAGAGGCCGGGAGGAGGCCGGGGATGGACGGATCCGGGGTCTCCTTCCCCGAATTCGGCCGGATCTGGGCCGGGGAGACACTGGGCGGCGGGGCGGAGGCCGCGGCGGCGCACCGGCGCGGCGGCGAGCTCGGGCGGCGCCGGCGGCCGGGCGAAGGGGCAGGGCGGCACGGGAGGCTGGGCGGCCTCGCGGGGCCGACGCGGGGCGCGGGGCGGAGGCGAGCGCCAGCCGGCGAGGGGCGGCGCAGGGTCGGCCGGGGACGGGCGGCGCTGGCGGCGGAGGCCCGAGCGGCGGCGGCGGAGCGCTCGGCGGCGGAGCAGGCGCCGGCGCGGGAGGCGGTGCGCGTGGGCGCGGGCGGCGGGGCACACGGGCTGGGAGGGCCCCGCGCGGGCCCTGGCGGGCCGGCGGCGGCGGGCGGCGGCGGCGCCCACGTGGCGGCTGGCGATTCGCCGGGGAACAGTGGCTGGACGTGTCCGGTCCAGTCCGGACATGTCCGGCGCGGCGCAGAGGGAAAATTAGGGTTTCGGGGGAAAATAGATCCGAAAATGGAGAGGGGGAGACGTTTATATAGGTAGAGGGAGCTAGGAGAGTCCAAATGAGGTGCGGTTTTCGGCCACGCGATCGTGATGGAATGACCAAGAGCATAGAGGGGAGTTAGATGGGTTTTGGGCCAGTTTGGAAGGGGTGTTGGGCTGCAAAGAGAGAGGGGCTTTACGGTTACCCGGTTAACTGTTGGAGTACCAAACGACCTCCAAATGGCACGAAACTTGACAGGCGGTCTACCGGTGCTATACCAAGGCCACTTGACAAGACTCGGTCCATTCCGAGAAAGTTTAACACCCGTTCACATTGAGAGATGAAAGGGGAACACCGAAGGACATAGGAGCGTCGGATTGCAAAATGGACAACGGGGAAAATGCTCGGATGCATGAGACAAACACGTATGCAATGCAATGCACATCATGACATGATAAAATGCAACACGCAAGCACATGACATGGCAAAGACGGCGAATAACTGGCAGACACCTGGCGCATCGGATCCGGGGCGTTACAACACTCCTCCACTAACAAGAGATCTCGTCCCGAGATCTTAGGACCGAGATGGAAGGGAAAAAGGAAGAGGTGAAGCAAGAACTCAAGAGAAGAAGCAAAGAATCGAGAGCACTCGAGAAAAGAAACAAATAAGACTGAAAGAATTTAGGCAGCACTCCGGTTGAACAAGGAAAGAATAGAACACGAACTTCACAAGATGGGATGGCACCTGATGAGATAAACAATGCAATGCCTCCGGAAGAATTGAAAGAATTGAATGAAAAGAACTTAGAAGGAAGCGTGGAACGGAGTTGTTGAGAAAATCAACAGCGAAAGAATAAGCTTGTTGTGGTCTTATAGATAACATCTCAAAATTATGAGGTGATAACCTACCACAAACGGAAATGATTGGATAGCTGAGAAGAACGGAGAAATGCAAAACTCCACTTCAAAAGGATATGGAGGATTAATTGCACTTTGAGATGCAAGAAGGAAGATACTTGAGCTCCACCAAAATTATTGATGAAACTCTTGAAGAAAGAATTAAATCATGAAGAACCACCATGAAGAACTCTGGTAACGAAAGGATGATGAGATAGAATGAAGGACGAAAGAATAAGATGAGCATTGCGATGATTCCGATGGAGGTTCCGACGAAATGGCCGAGGAAACTGAACTCCGGATAAGAAAAGATGAAAAACCATTGGAACTAGAATTTATTCCACAAGAACAAACTCCGAAGGAAGGGATTGAATGATAATCAAGGAAATAGAATCTGAAAGAACCACCGTGAAAATTCGGAAATGACTGACGAAAGAGACTGAATCACTGGAAGAATTAGAAGAAAAAATAAGCTAGAGGGGATTCAGATGCAAAAGAACTAGGAGATCATAAGCTGATTAAGGAACACTTGAATGAAGCACCAGGATAATTAGAGAACGATAGCTAGAATGATGGCCTCCGGTGAAAATAAACGGGAAAAACAACTTCTGACATACTCTGGATGGTTAAGAAAAGAAATATCTGACAAATGGAATAATCGAGACGATAGCATGAAACTAGAACCACGAATCTTCGAGAGAACGGGCAAGATTTAGAGGAAAACTCTTCTTCGATCTTCAAATGACGACGGGAAACACCACCAAAATTACTGAGATACTCCGGGAGAATGAAAAGCAGAGAGGTTGAGCCAACCATGAAAATGATTTGAAATCGATCTTGGAAAAGGCATGTGACTGATGGAATCCATTCTTACGTCACACTTGAAAAGAATTTGAGAATAACTCCGGGGGAATTAGAAGAGTCAGGTAAGATCCTGGAAAAAGACCTGTGGGTTAGGGCCCACTGAAGAGAAAAACACCGTTGGAACGGGATGTTGAACAGATAGATGATGCACCGGAACAATAGAAATATTTGAATGAGGTGACAACCTCGAATTAATTCGAACACAGACGAATCTCCTGAGATGTCTTGAACACTCCGGAATGATTGAATGTTGAGATGCAAACGAGCAAGGAAAACACTTCGAGGAAAAGGATATGATCAACCCGAAAAACTTGAATTGAATCCACCGGAAAGAAAAGATATGAAGAATGATGACCGAGACGAGAATTCACCAGTTGAAATAATTGAAGGAAGATTGAAGAGGCTCCACACAAATGAAATTGATGCTCGAAAGAGACTCAAACTCCGGGAAGAAAAGGGGTGGGAGGGCGGGAAAAACCAATGCAACTTGGAAGGGGAAATCGACGAGTATCTTGAAGAGAAAACACCGGTTGAAATCATTGAGAAAAGAAAGCAAAGACTTCGCACGAGTAGAATGGATACTCGATTACGAACTCTGGCATCGAGAAGAAAAGGGTGGGCGGGTGGGAAAGAAAACAACTGAGGATGGGGAAAACAACCGAGGATTGAACTCAAAGATGAAGAGGCTCGAGTCAACTTGACGAGAAATGCACCGGATGAAAAGAGCTGAGAACCAACGATCGGAAAAACCAACTGGGTGAACCTAAAGAAAATTTGAAGGGGAAGAGAAGTAATTCAAAACACCTACGTCAAGATTCCTCACCAGAGCAATGAAGGGGCTGAGGAGTAAAAAGAATTCCTACTCTCCGATATAACTAGACTCCGAAAACAGTTTTCTTCTAGACTCAACAACGGCCAAACTACACGATCACTCAAGGGGGCTCCTAGGGCCAGTCGAGGCTCTGATACCAACTTGTCACGCCCAATATGCGACCCTATCCAAAAGGAACTCGAAGGTCCCACCAAGGATAGACCCGCATATTGAAACGCTTTTGCAAGGTGGATATCATTACATCAACATTACATAATATATGGGGATACATACAAAAGGCATACAATGCCACACGAATACAACATCACAATACATCAGAGCATCATCCGACTACAGATGAATCAGAAACAGAAACTCAAACGACATCCACCCTGCTAGCCCAGGCTATCAACCTGGAACCTATCCCCTGATCAAAGAAGCAGAAGAATAACTCAACGCAAGCAAGCATCGCTCTCGCGTCATGATCATCGCATAAACCTGTACCTGCAACTGTCGTTGTAGTAATCTGTGAGCCACGAGGACTCAGCAATCCCATTACCATGGGTATCAAGACTAGCAAAGCTTAAAGGGAAAGGAAGGGGTAAAGTGGTGAGGCTGCAGCAGCGACTAAGCATATATGGTGGCTAACATACGCAAATAAGAGCGAGAAGAGAGCAAGCAGAACGGTCGTGAATCTAGCAATGATCAAGAAGTGATCCTGAACTCCTACTTACGTCAAACATAACCCAGAAACCGTGTTCACTTCCCGGACTCCGCCGAGAAGAGACCATCACGGCTACACACGCGGTTGATGCGTTTTAATTCGGATCTGGTGTCAAGTTATCTACAACCGGACATTAACAAATTCCCATCTGCCTATAATCGCAGGCACGGCTTTCGAAAGATTATACCCTGCAGGGGTGTCCCAACTTAGCCCATGACAAGCTCTCGCGATCAACGAAGGAATAAACCTTCTCCCAGGAAGACCCGATCAGACTCGGAATCCCGGTTTACAAGACATTTCGACAATGGTAAAACAAGACCAGCAAAGCCTCCCGCTGTGCCGACAAATCCCGATAGGAGCTGCACATATCTCGTTCTCAGGGCACATCGGATGAGCAAGACGTCGGGTTGGCATAGACCCTGGTTGCCCAGGGGGCGCCGGACATCGCTCGGTTCGGACCAACACTTAGACAAGCACTGGCCCGGGGGGGCTAAAATAAAGATGACCCTCGGGTTGGCCGACCCAAGGGAAAAGGGACAGGTGGTGGTGAGGCAAATGGTAAAACCAAGGTTGGGCCTTGCTGGAGGAGTTTTATTCAAAGCGAACTGTCAAGGGGTCCCATAAATCACCCGACCGCATAAGGAACACAAAATCCGGGAACATAACACTGGTATGACGGAAACTAGGGCGGCTAGAGTGGAACAAAACACTAGGCAAAAGGCCGAGTCTTCCACCCTTTACCAAGTATATAGATGCATTAAAAATATAAGAGATATTGTGATATCCCAACCAAAATCCTGTCCACCATGGAGCAATCTTCAACTTCACCTGCAACTAGCAACGCTATAAGAGGGCTGAGCAAAGCGGTAACATAGCCAAACAACGGTTTGCATAGGAAAGGTGTCAAAGGTTAGAGGTTCATGGCAATATGGGATGGCTTGATAAACAGGTCATATGTAACGCAACATAGCGACAGAACGAAGCAACTAGCATAGCAATGATAGTAGTGAGATCCAGGGTAGCGGTCATCTTGCCTGAAACCCCGCAAGGAAGAAGAACGAGTCCACGAAGAAGACGAACGGATGAAGCCGAACCAAGCGGAGGCGAACGAATCCTCACGATCGCAACGAAACAGGAACTATCGAAAAGAAGCACATAACATGGTAAACACACCACACATGAACAAGACATGATGCACAACAAGCATGATGCATGACCAAGCTACATGAAGCTATTCATGGCAAGAGATGATGCAAACAAGAGCAACACATCAAGGCAAGTTTAAATGAGGCCGGGAACAACATATAACAATTCCGGTAAGTCCTCATATGCATATTTTGAAATTGGTCCAGATCTGAATAAACATTATGTTCAAGTTTTTAAATAGCAAGTTAAAATGCACCAAGATGATCTACACGAAATTCTAGTCAAGTTACATATAAAGTTCATTTAGTTCGGGGCTACGGCCTAGAAGATATGAGCAAAACAAGTTAAACATGGCATTGATGCAAAATGCATACAAACATCAAGCAAACACCTCAAACATGGATGCAACATGATAATATGAAGCTACATGCAAAATCAAGCAAGATTCATATAAAGCACACTCAAAACGGAGCAACGGTTCAACACATGCACACTATACAAGTTTAAAGGACAAGCTATCCAAAATAGCGACTAGGCATATTGCAAGCACCAAAACAATAAGCTACAACACCCCAACATAATAAAAAAAGGCATGGACATGATGTAAAGGTAAAGCATTACAAAACATGAACACTGAGCTATCTCTAGAAATCACTAGAACATGCTCAAACACACATGGTAAGATTGCAAGTTATAACAATTTCAGACTTCGCAGAAAATAACATCACGATGCAATGTTCAGAGCTATCAAACAACATGTTACAGGAACTTATAATAGCAACCAAAGGCATGGCATGAATCTACTAATTGCCTAGATCAAAAGTCCCCTACTGACCATAAGCCAAAAAGGATTAGAAAATATGATGGCACCCATGTAAACATAGCAAATTATTAAACAGATTCA